>NC_041387.1:578074470-578178624 GCF_002162155.2 Triticum dicoccoides | reverse complement strand
TCTGTGTACAGGGGCGGTGGCGTGGAGCGGTTCGGCGGCGGCGGTGGAGGTGGCGGCGGTGCCCGCGGCCAACGACGGAGACATGGCGCCCGTGCTTCCCGACGCCACTGGATCAGGCGGAGGTGTGGACTTGCAGGCTTCGTCCACATCCGCCTGGGTGAGATCTATCAGCTTGGAGAGCAACTTGATTTCCTCCGAGACCTGGCTGTTGTAGGAGAGCTGCGCCTGGTGGCGTTCGTCGGCCATCTTCTGGTTCGCGTCAAGCCGGCGGATGACCGCCTCGAGGAAACCCTGCAGTTTATCTATGATTTCCGACATGGCGTCGAGCACATGGCGGGTCTGGGCCAATGGTTTGGACGGAGGCGCCGTGGTCTCGCTCCAAATTGAATCGAACCCCGAGCAGGATTTCGGGCGAGCTCACCAGGGCGACTCGCACCTAACCCGGTGGAATTTTATCGATCGATCGAGAGGGTGTGAGATCAACAGCGGCGACAATTTGTGGAGAATTTTTTTGTTGGCTCTGATTACCAGATTGTGATGAACCAGAGAGAGAGGGGGATGAGTTTGTAGGTGGGGAAGAGGGAGCAGGTGTGATGCGAGAGAGACAAAGGGGATGAGGTTTGGATCGATCAACTTTCTAGTCAAGTCATGCCCCTCTCACGGTGGCTACAGAAGTTTAAGTACACACATAGCCCACGCCTGAGTGGGCCTGATGATTACAAGGCCGATGGTCCAATTCAGCCCAAACACTTAGCCCAACACTCGTATGCATCTCTGTCACCCTGTATCCCTTTAAGAGGACTGAACAGGAGGATCAGGTGTGACAATATGTGGATGTGAGAAAGTAGTTGAGGGCTTTGGAGCATATCACTAAGCATTTTGAGCAAGAACCTCATTAAGCAACACCTCATCCCTCCTTGATAGTATTGGCTTTTCCTATAGACTCAATGTGATCTTGGATCACTAAAATATAAAATGTAGAGTCTTGAGCTTGATCTTGAGCCAATCCTTTTGTCCTTAGCATTTTGAGGTGTCCACTTTTCTCATCCATGCCATGCCAATCATTGAGCTTACCTGAAATATTTATCTTGAAATAGCATTAGCTCAATGAGCTATATGTTGTTAGGAATTACCAAAACCACCTAGGGATAGTTGCACTTTCAATCTCCCCCTTTTTGGTAATTGATGACAACATATAGATCAAAGCTTCAACAAATAATAATAAGATTGAAAAACATTGTCGCTTTGAGAAGTATGTGAAAAGTAAGAGCTCCCCCTAAATTTGTGCATAGTTTAAGATTTGCTTTGGACTGCAAATGCACAATGAGTTAGGATCACGAGTTACTCTTCCATGTCACATGCATCTTGGTGGAGTGCTCAAAATGATAATAATTAAATACATGCACTCATCACCAAGCAGAGTGAATGATCATATAGAGATAAAAGGATAATGTCATCCAACGAGCATTAAGGTAGCATCATATATGATCAACCACATGATCAACCAAGTATCACACAAAAGCATAGAGTATCTCAAACAAGCAAACAAATAAAGTTCAACCACCAAAACAAGAGAGAACAAAAAGCAACACTCTCTCTTGAAGCCTATGATCTATACATTTTCTCCCCCTTTGGCAACAAGTTACCAATAAGTTCATAAAAATGCATAGTGCTAGATCGTCTCTCAGGTTTGGTGTTGATGTGGTGGTGTAGAAATGACTCCAAGGATGAAGGCATCAGTTGAGGTTGATGGAGCTGGTGGAGTGGCTACTGGAGCTGGTGACACTGAAGCTGTTGCTGGTGCAGATGAAGTTGCTCTGGTGTCTGTAACTGGCACTGCAACAGATCTCTGACCTGGGCACTCTAGCAAATGCATCAGTGGTAATCTTGCCCTTCTTCTCCCGCACTTCATCCTGAAGTTGCTCAACAACTGACTGTATCTTAGTGACCTTCACATCTAAATCATAGAACTTCTACTCCATGATCCTCTCCAAGCTCACCTGGTTTCGAGTCAGGGTGGCCAATCCCATCTCAATCCTCAGAGTGGAGGCAATCAAGTAGCCAAGTTGATCTTGCTTGCTCTTCAGGAAATATTGAGATGCCTCATCAATGGTTGACATCTTTGTAGCCTTTTTAGTCCTTGCCTTCTCCTTCTTCTCTTGTGCTTGCACAGAAGATGGTTCATTTTCATCCATTACCACAGTGTTGTCCTCAAAGTTTGGGTAGATGGGCATGTGATCCTTGTCCAAGAGATATGTGCCAGTGCCCATCTTGGAGTTGATGAGCTCCTGAATCTATGGGGCATACCCACAACTTCTCTTCTGGTCAGCAGCTGTCCTCTTGATAGTTTCCACAAGTAGGCTCATGACTTTGAACTTTTGAGGCACATCAAATATGTGAAGCAAATTAATTGCATGGCCTCTGATCATCTTGTGATCACCAGACTTTGGCAATAGAGTGTTCCTGAGGATCCAGTTGATTGTTGGCAAACCTGACAGAAGGTAATGTACTGATCCAAATTTTTGTGTCTCAACAGCAGCATCTGGGATCTCTCTGTACATGTGTGCCATGGAGTTGTGATCCTTCTTCTTGGCATAGACATCCAAGTCATCCTCATTCTCCTTAGGAGCATTGATCAATTTTGCCCATTCTTCAACTGTTGATTGGTACCTAGTACCTTCAGACATCCAGACAATCCATCCATCTGGGTAGAAATGAGCTATGGAGTAGCATAATAAGCTCATCATTCCACTTTGTGAGCTTCTGCCCAACAAAGTCCTCTACTCCACAAGACTTGAAACTATCATAGACTTCTGGATAATGCTCTTCATTTTTCTTAATGTACTTCCAGTCCACCCATCTCATATCACAGACTATTGGCTTCTTGTCAAGCAACATTGTCTCATAGAAGTCCTGCTGTTCCTTTGTATGGAACCTATAGTCCACAACAGTCCTTCTCCTGACAGCATAGGGATCTGTTAATCTCCATTGTCTGAGTCCTGCATCCTTCCTGAGCTGCATGTCCTCAGCTACTAGATGAGCATCATTGTGATCTGGAATTTTGGGCTTCAACTTTCTCAAGACATGTGTCTCATCATCATCATCTTCTTCTTCTTCTAGAGCTGCTTCAGGCACTGGGGCCTTGTTCTTCTCTCCAGCAAGAATATTCCTTGTATTCCTCTTGGGTGCAGCTGCCTTGGGAGCTTCTTTGGGCTTTGATGGAGCAGCCCCTAATCTTATAGCATCTCCCATAAGCTTTTGAGCTTTAGGTGTTGGTGCAGCAACCTCCTCCTCTTCTTCTTCCATCATGGAAGGCTTTCCAACAACCCTGGCCATGGTCTTCTTGACCCTTTCCTTCCTTTTCTTCCCTTCTACAGCAGCGTCTTTGGGTTCAGATTCCAAAGGTACTTGAGTAGAGGCTCTGGCTTTAGACATGGGAATTCTTCTTGCAGGTGCTTTGGTCTTCATACCAGGCTTAGTGGCAGCAGCTGTGCCATATTCCTTCTTCAACACCTTCTTTTTGGAGGTGGCCTCATCCTCAACAGCCACATAGTATTCATCCTCAGAATCCGAGGCTCTCTTCTTTCTGGCCCTGGTGGCTGCCTTAGGTAAGTTGCTGGGTGTGCTCCTACTACCATCATAGCTGCTAGAGGGACTAGTGCCCTCACTCAAGTGAACTAGCTCCTCAGACTTGTTCTGACTGTCACTCTGTTCTGACATGATGCAAACACTGACAGCAAACCCTTTGAATAGATATAGATGAGGTAGAGTAGATGATCATCACAAAGTACAGAGATTTTTTTCAAAATAATGAGTCAAAAACTTAGTTTTAATTTTCCACAGAAAGCATTTTGGATCTACCGATTTGAAAACTCGGTGATATCGAAGCAGCTTTTGGAACCTAAACTAGTGAACTCGGTCAGACCGAGTACAGTTCGGTGGCACTGAGACTACTAGGGTTTCACAAAGTCTTGATCTCGGTCACACCAATTTGCAATTCTCGATCAGACCGAGAACCAGATGTGCAATGGCCTTAGCCAAATCGGTGGAACCGGTTTCTTCAACTCGGTTGGTCCGAGATGATTTCGGCGGAAACCTAACCCTAAGTTTTTAATTCACATCTAAACTACGGAGTGATTTCGCTGGATAGGATGATCGCAATCGTGGCAAGATACATGGCAAAACAATGAGCTAGGAATTGGAGTGAGATTAGCACAAGGATCAAGTCCATAGCCTAAGTGCGGTGATGGACCTGCTACGGCGGCAATGGCGGAGTCGATTCCCGTTGACGGCGGCGGAGACCAGTGGCAGGAGGTAGCTGGCGACGAGGAGGACAATCCGGAGACCCAGGGAGGCAGAGCAGGCAGAGCGCGGGCAAAGGAGTTCGGAGAAATTTCCAAATTTTGGCCCGGGGATATATATAGCCTGACCCTGTCGGTGTGACCAAGTGGAACAACTCGGTGGCACCGAGATGCATAACTGCAAGCAGTTACTGCAACTCGGTGTGACCGAAAAGTTCAAATCAGTTGCACCGAGATTGAAAACCTAGATTAACTTAGTGAACTCGGTGTGACCGTAATGGATTTCTCGGTCAGACCGAAACACACAAAGAGGTTTTGGAAGGTTTAAGTCTATGACGAATCGGGGACTCCGAGTGCTCCTCACACAGAGTGGTTCAAATCTAACTTGATCAAACTTTGTGATGTAGCATGAATAGAGTTTGAGACAAGAAGAGCATAGATAGCTAGAGAGGGTTCTTAGGCATTCTTGTCCATCCACTTGGCAAAAAGAAAAGAAGCCAAACAAGCAAAACTACAAGTGGATGTCCTCGAATGAGTAAAATATCCAAACGACATGCTCACACAATAAAATAGCAGATAAAATATGTGACAAAGCATGCACAACCAATTCTAGCATCTATCAAGCAATTGGCGATGACTAGGTCATCTATATATGAGTATTTTGACTTAGGAGTCAAATGAGAACATTTGATCATAGGTCATACTCATCGTTTAAGCACAAGTGGGGTTACCACTTTTACATAAAGCATTGTTGTGTTCACACCATTAGAGTTTCTTTAGCTCAATTCTTAGAGTAAAGGTCCCCCTAGATGCGAGACCCCCCCCCCCCTTAGGAGGGATGAACTAACCTTGAGTTTTGTCGATGATGACTTCATGTAGGTGTTGAAGATGTGGATGCTCAATGTTGATGTAGATCTTTTGGAGCAATCCATTGGAGTGAGTTGCACTTTCAATACCTACACGGGTTAGTCCCACAAGGAACAAACAAGGATATCCATAGACATAGAGTGATGCACACATAAGATGATGTCCATGAAAGCATTAGAAAACCTTGTCCCTTGTCTTACCAACAAGAGGGTTTGTGACTCCATGAATTAGTGCAAGATGTGGAAGTTGGTTGCACTTGTCCTCGCCAAAATGATAAGAGTGATGTATGTTGGCGAAGTCACCCTCAAGAACTCTCTAGTTCTTCTTCTTCGGGATCCACACCATCTTGATGGGAATCCTTGGAGTTGTAGTCATACTTGATGAAGTAGAACTTGATGTAGTCTTGGGAACCCACTTGACCAAGGCCTTAGGAGCTTCTTCAAATGCATCAATATCCTCTTGAAGCTTGTCCTTGCCTTTATGCTTGTGGTCTTGTGGTGGAAGATCATGTTGAGCTTGTGTCTCTTTGAAAGAAGTAGGATCATACTTCTCTTGTTGAGGAACAAACTTCGTCTTGGGGTATTGATCTTCTTCCCACTCAACTCCATTGGCATTGAACTTTCGTTCAAAACCAACACCTTGGTCCTTCCGGTGCCTTCCTTCCTTGCGTACAATTTCCTCAAATTGCTTACTCCTGGCAAGGCTCTTGTAAACACCTTTCTCTATAATTCCCTTCAATAAGCTATTTTCTTGCTCAAGTGTAATGTTGGGGGTTGGGTGCGACATATGCCGAAGGATGGCTTATCATGGTGGGAGTGAGTAGAACATCGTCGGTGCCTGGAAGCGGGATAAGGCGTAGACACGTACACCGGCGAGCTTTACCCAGGTTGGGGGCTCTCAGTGGAGATAATATCCCTACTCCTGCTCTGCTGGGTCTCCGCATGATCACTAAGGCACTAGTGATACAAGGTGCTCCTTGAGCTATGTCCAGAGGTAGGAGAAGGCAGGGCTAGCTCTCTCCTGCTCTAAGGAAGTGGCTAGTTCTATCAGAGTGGGAATCCTGTGCATGGGCGCCCTGGGGGCTTATATAGGCCTACCCCCCAGGGGTACAATGGTAATCTGGCCGACTGTTGGGTCCAACTGTCAGCATCTCCGGCTTCCGGCTTCTCTGCCGACTACTTGGGCCTGCCGCTCGATAGGCCCTACCGACTGGTTGGTGGCTGCTCACTGTAGCCGTGCCACTAGTGACGAGGGCTTGGTCATCTCATCGTGGCTACAGTCCCCCCGCCTAGCGGGAGGTCACTGTAGCCACACCTGGTCTCATCAGGTTAATGGCATGCTTGCCTCGGGGCAAGGGACGGCCGCCTGCTGGAGGCCGACCCTCCCCAAGTCCGGCTGGCTGGGCATCCGCCGTCTTCTGCGGTGTCACTGCCCGATAGGGCCCGCGGCCGGCGGGCCATACGAACAGGTCATCGTGGGGTACAGAGCTCCACTTGCTCGGAGTGACGTCAGGGGGGACATGGCACAGTGCCATGCCGTGCGGAGATCTCTGTCTGTACGGGGCACTGTAGCCATGCCCATCCCGGGATTCGGGGGCGAGGGGCCTCACTGTAGCCACGCTCTATCTTGTACTCTCGATGGGGGCCCAGATACTCTGAGGGTGCAAGGTGGCCGCCTGCTTGATGCCCCCTCTCTAGAGGCTGGCTGGCCGGAGTCGGTCGCTCATAATGTTGTTGGCTGGCGGTTGGCCGCCCTCCAGTGGCCGGCCGTCGAGCTAGCCAGCCCTCGGAGGGCGGAGCTTCAGCATGGGGTTCAGCAAGGCGGAGCCGGCCCAAAGTCTTGATAAATCCTGGGACCCGGGTGAGGCTACCCGTGGCCCATTACTTCGACATGTAACTTGGCTAAGAGAATCATTAGTGGAATCAAGAGAACTACTAGAAGCAACAACATTGGATTTAGCATAATTATTGTTACTACTATAGGAAGAATCCTTCTTTTTCTTGTTACTAGACTTGACTTGAGGCATGTAAGTAGATAAAAGTAAATGCTTGGCAATGTAAGAAGAACTTTTCTTGCGAAGATCATCATTGATAGCCTTTAAGAACTCATGCTCTTGATCAAGGTTGAGCTTCTCAAAGCGTAACTTCTCATGAGTCCTTAAAAGTTCTCAATGATCTCCTAAGATAGTTTCATGAGCTAACTTAAGAGTGTTTAGTTCTTTAGTTAGAAGCTCAATCTTCTCCTTATCATTGTCATTCGTTTTATCTTGATTAGCATGATTAATTGACGTTTCATCATAGTATTCATCACTAGAGTTGTCAACAAGTAAATCATCATCACCTAGCAAGTCATCTTCATCACTATTGAAATCAACATACTCGGGATGTAATACCTTAGGGCCTTTAGCCATGAAGCATCTTCCAAGCCCTTCATTTGGTGAATCAAATATGTCGTAGGAGTTGGTTGACACAAGTGCTAGACCGGCAACACCTTCATCTTGAGTATGTTCGGAGTTGGAGTGATAACTTCTCTCGGAGTGATTGTCGGAGTCGGAGCCGGATACCCATTCACCAACATGAGTTTGATGTCTTCCTTTTGTGTAGCTCCTTGATGACTTGTCCTTCCTTTCCAAATCCTTCCTTCTCTGGGATGTTCTTTGTTCATAACGATCATCTCTACCCCTCCTCTCTCTTGGTGGTGATTCTTCTCTTCTACTTCTTATCTTAGGTGATTCTTCTCTTCTCTTGTAGGGAGCCGTATACTCATTGGAATAGTGTCCGGGTCTTCCACAATTGTAGCAATTACGCGCTCGACTCGAAGATCTTTTGTCATTGTAGGACCTTGACTTGGAGCTTCTTTCCTCGCTTCTACTCTTGTAGAACTTGTTGAAGTTCTTCATAATTAGGCTCTTCATTGAAGGTTTGTTTCTCACTTGATGATGTGGGAGCTTCACATGAGGCTTTGTAAGCACCACTTGACTTGTTGTGGAGCTCCTCCTTATCCTTGAGTGACATCTCATGAGCAACAATTCTTCCAATGACCTCCGTTGGCTTGAGATTCTTGTAATTGGGCATCATTTGGATCAATGTGCACACGGTATCATACTTTCCATCCAAGGATCTTAAGATCTTCTTGATGATGAATTTGTCGGTCATGTCTTCACTTCCCAAGCCAGCGATCTCATTTGTGATGAGAGCAAGCCTAGAGTACATTTCAGCGACGCCTTCACCATCCTTCATCTTGAACTTGTCAAGTTGACTTTGAAGCACATCCAACTTGGATTCCTTGACGGAGTCGGTACCTTTGTGCATACCAATCAAAGTGTCCCAAATTTCCTTTGCATTCTCAAGACGGCTGATTTTGTTGAATTCTTCGGGGCACAATCCATTGAAGAGGATATCACAAGCTTGAGCATTGTATTGCAGCATCTTCAACTCTTCTGCGCTAGCTTCACGGTTCGGTTCTCTCCCATCAAAGAATTCACCTTGCAAGCCAATACACACAATAGCCCAAACGGTGGGGTTATGTCCAAGAATATGCATTTTCATCTTATGCTTCCAACTAGCAAAATTAGTACCATCAAAGTAAGGACCTCTACGGTGATAGTTTCCCTCGCTAGACGCCATACTCTCCTAGGTTGTGAAACCAAGGCTATGATAACCAAAAACTATGGAAATCAAAGCAAATGGAGACCCAAGCTCTGATACCACTTGTAGGATCAAAAGTATGTCTAGAGGGGGGGGGGGTGATTAGACTACTTGACCAAATAAAAACTTATCCTTTTCCCAATTTTAGTTCTTGGTAGATTTTAGCAATGATGGACAAGTCAAGCAATGTTAACACAATTCAAGCAAGCATGCAAGGAGTATATGAGCAGTGGAAAGTAAAGCATGCAACTTTGAAGAATGTAAAGAGAAGGGTTTGGAGAGTGCAAATGCAATAGGAGACATAGATGTTTTTGTCGTGGTTCCGATAGGTGGTGCTATCATAGATCCACGTTGATGGAGACTTCAACCCACGAAGGGTAACGACTGCGCGAGTCCACGGAGGGCTCCACCCAAGAAGGGTCCACGAAGAAGCAACATTGTCTATCACACCATGGCCGTGGCCCACGAAGGACTTGCCTCACTAGCGGTAGATCTTCACGAAGTAGGCGATCTCCTTGCCTGTAAAAACTCCTTGGTTCAACTCCACAATCTTGTCGGAGCCTCCCAAGTGACACCTAGCCAATCTAGGAGACACCACTCTCCAAGAAGTAACAAATGGTGTGTTGATGATGAACTCCTTGCTCTTGTGCTTCAAATGATAGTCTCCCCAACACTCAACTCTCTCTCACAGGATTTGGATTTGGTGAAAAGAAGATTTGAGTGGAAAGCAACTTGGGGAAGGCTAGAGATCAAGATTCTTATGGTAGGATTGGAATATCTTGACCTCAACACAAGTGTAGGTGGTTCTCTCTCAGAAAATGTAAGTTGGAAGTGTAGGTTCATTCTGATGGCTCTCTCCATGAATGAAGAGGAGGTGGAGGGGTATATATAGCCTCCACACAAAATCTAACCGTTACACACAACTTGCCAATCTCGGTGGGACCGAATTGAAAAACTCGGTCGGACCGATTCAGCAAATCTAGTGACCGTTAGGATTTTCGGTGGGACTGATATGCAACTCGGTAGGACTGATATGGTTAGGGTTAGGGCATAACATAATCTCGGTGAGACCGATTACACAAACTCGGTGGGACCGATTTTGGTAATAAGCTAACCAAAGAGTTGGTCAGGTAAACTCGGTCGAACCGATTCGCTCATCTCAGTTGGACCGAAAAGTTACAAAAGGGAAACAGAGAGTTTACATTGCAATCTGGGTGGGACCGATCGCTCATCTCGGTGGGACCGAAACATTACGAAGGGAAACAAAGAGATTACAATCCCATCTCAGTGAGACCGAGATCCCTATCGGTGAGACCGATTTGCCTATGGTTTGTGGCAGTGGCTATGACATCTGAACTCGGTCGTGTCGGATGGAAAGAATCGGTAGGGCCGAGTTAGACTTTTGGTTTAGGTCATATGTGGATGTGAGAAAGTAGTTGAGGGCTTTGGAGCATATCACTAAGCATTTTGAGCAAGAACCTCATTAAGCAACACCTCATCCCTCCTTGATAGTATTGGCTTTTCCTATAGACTCAATGTGATCTTGGATCACCAAAATATAAAATGTAGAGTATTGAGCTTTGAGATTGAGCCAATCCTTTTGTCCTTAGCATTTTGAGGGTTCCACTTTTCTCATCCATGCCATGCCAATCGTTGAGCTTACCTAAAATATTTATCTTGAAATAGCATTAGCTCAATGAGCTATATGTTGTTAGGAATTACCAAAACCACCTAGGGATAGTTGCACTTTCACTTGTTCACTTTGCCATCCTTCTTATCTACCAAATATTCAGGGTATTTCTGCTTCTAGTGACCATTTCCTTTGCAGTAGAAGCACTCAGTTTCAGGCTTTGGTCCAGCTTTGGGCTCCTTCACGGGAGTGACAATTTGCTTGCCATTCTGCTTGAAGTTCCCTTTCTTTCCCTTTGCCCTTTTCTTGAAACTAGTGGTCTTGTCAATCATCAACACTTGATGCTCTTTCTTGATTTCTACCTTTGTCGATTTCAGCATCACGAAGAGCTCGGGAATCGTTTTCATCCCTTGCATACTATAGTTCATCACGAAGTTCTAGTAACTTGGTGATGGTGACTAGAGAACTCTGCCAATCACTATCTTATCTGGAAGATTAACTCCCACTTGATTCAAGTCATTGTAGTACCCAGACAATCTGAGCACATTCGCACTGCTTGAGCTATTCTCCTCCATCTTTTAGCTATAGAACTTGTTGGAGACTTCATATATCTCAACTCGGGTATTTGCTTGAAATATTAACTTCAACTCTTGGAACATCTCATATGGTCCATGACGTTCAAAATGTCTTTGAAGTCTCGATTCTAAGCCGTAAAGCATGGTGCACTAAACTATCAAGTAGTCATAATATTAAGCTAGCCAAACGTTTATAATGTCTGCATCTGCTCCTGCAATAGTTTTGTCACCTAGCGGTGCATCAAGGACATAATTCTTCTATGCAGCAATGAGGATAAACCTCAGATCACAGACTCAGTCCACATCATTGCTACTATCATCTTTCAACTTAGTTTTCTCTAGGAACATATAAAAAACATAGTGAAGCTATAACGCGAGCTATTTATCTACAACATAATTTGCAAAATACTATGAGGACTAAGTTCATGATAAATTAAAGTTCAATTAATCATATTACTTAAGAACTCCCACTTAGATAGACATCCGTCTAATCATCTAAGTGATCACGTGATCCAGATCAACTAAACCATGTCCGATCATCACGTGAGATGGAGTAGTCATCAATGGTGAACATCTCTATGTTGATCATATCTACTATATGATTCATGTTTGAGCTTTCGGTCTCTATTGTTCCGAGGCCATATCTGCATATGCTAGACTCGTCAAGTTTAACCCGAGTATTCTGCGTGTGCAAAATTAGCATGCCCCCATTGTATGTGAACGTAGAGGTTATCACACCCGATCACCACGTGGTGTCTCGGCACGAAGAATTGTCGCAACGGTTTATACTCAGGGAGAACACTTATACCTTGAAATTTTTAGTAAGGGATCATCTTATAAAGCTACCGCCGAACTAAGCAAAATAAGATGTATAAAAGATAAACATGACATGCAATCAAAATATGTGACATGATATGGCCATCATCATCTTGTGCCTTTGATCTCCATCTGCAAAGTACCGTTATGATCTCCACTGTCACCGGCATGACACCATGATCTCCATCATCTTGATCTTTATCAATGTGTCGTCACATGGTCGTCTCACCAACTATTGCTTTTCCAACTATTGCTATCGCATAGCGAAAAAGTAAAGCAATCATATGGCGCTTTCATCTTATGCAATAAAGAGACAATCATATGGCGCTTTCATCTTATGCAATAAAGAGACAACCATAAGTCTCCTGCCTGTTGCCGATAACTTGAACAAAAACATGATCATCTCATACAACAATTTATATCTCATCACGTCGTGACCATATCACATCACAACATGCCCTGCAAAAACAAGTTAGACGTCCTCTACTTTGTTGTTGCAAGTTTTACGTGGCTGCTACGGGCTGAGCAAGAACTGTTCTTACCAACACATCAAAACCACAATGATTTTTTGTCAAGTATGTGCTGTTTTAACCTTCAACAAGGACCAGGCGTAGCCACACTCAATTCAACTAAAGTTGGAGAAACTGACACCCGCCAGCCACCTGTGTGTGAAGCACGTCGGTAGAACCAGTCTCGCGTAAGCGTACACATAATGTCGGTCCAGGCCGCTTCATCCAACAATATCGCCGAATCAAAGTATGACATGTTGGTAAGAAGTATGACTATTATCGCCCACAACTCTTTGTGTTCTACTTGTGCATAACATCTATGCATAAACCTGGCTCGAATGCCACTGTTGGGGAACGTAGTAATTTCAAATAAATTCCTACGCACACGCAAGATCATGGTGATGCATAGCAACGAGAGAGGAGAGTGTCATCCACGTACCCTCATAGACCTTAAGCGGAAGCGTTATGACAATGCGGTTGATGTAGTCATACGTCTTCACGATCGACCAATCCTAGTACCGAACGTACGACACCTCCGCGATCTGCACACGTTCAGCTCGGTGACGTCCCGCTAACTCACGATCCAGTAGAGCTTAGAGGGAGAGTTCCATCAGCATGACGACGTGATGATGGTGTTGATGAAGCTACCGACGCAGGGCTTCGCCTAAGCACCGCTACGATATGACCGAGGTGGATTGTGGTGGAGGGGGGCACCGCACACGATTAAAGATCAATGATCAGCTTGTGTGTCTTGGGGTGCCCCCCCGCCCCCGTATATAAAGGATCTAGGGGGGAGGCGGCCGGCCAGGAGGAGGGCGCGCCAAGGGGGGAGTCCTACTCCCGCCGGGAGTAGGACTCCTCCTTTCCTAGTAGGAGTAGGAGAAGGGGGAAGTAGGAAAGAGGGGGGAAGGAAAGGGGGGCGCCGCCCCCCTCCTTGTCCAATTCGGACTAGAGGGGGAGGGGGCGCGCGACCCTGCCTTGACCATCCCTCCTCTTCTCCACTAAGGCCCATAATGCCCATTATACTACCCTGGGGGTTCCGGTAACCCCCTGGTACTCCGGTATATGCCCGAACTTGCCCGGAACACTTCCAAAGTCCAAACATAGTCATCCAATATATCGATCTTTATGTCTCGACCATTTCGAGACTCCTCCTCATGTCCGTGATCATATCCGGGACTCCGAACTACCTTCGGTACATCAAAACAGATAAACTCATAATACCGATCATCACCGCACGTTAAGCGTGCGGACCCTACGAGTTCGAGAACTATGTAGACATGACCGAGACACGTCTCCGGTCAATAACCAATAGCGGAACCTGGATGCTCATATTGGCTCCTACATATTCTACAAAGATCTTTATC
Source organism: Triticum dicoccoides (assembly GCF_002162155.2). Lineage (NCBI taxonomy): Eukaryota > Viridiplantae > Streptophyta > Magnoliopsida > Poales > Poaceae > Triticum > Triticum dicoccoides. The sequence continues at coordinate 578,164,912 of NC_041387.1, read as the reverse complement.
GGTCAAACCGCATAACAACATACGTTGTTCCCTTTATCATCGGTATGTTACTTGCCTGAGATTCGATCATCGGTATCTCAATACCTAGCTCAATCTTGTTACTGGCAAGTCTCTTTACTCATTACGTAATGCATCATCCCGTAGCTAACTCATTAGTCACATTGCTTGCAAGGCTTATAATGATGTGCATTACCGAGAGGGCCCGAAGATACCTCTCCGACAATCGGAGTGACAAATCCTAATCTCGATCTATGCCAACTCAACAAGTACCATCGGAGACACCTGTAGAGCACCTTTATAATCACCCAGTTACGTTGTGACATTTGGTAGCACACAAAGTGTTCCTCCGGTAAGTGAGAGTTGCATAATCTCATAGTCATAGGAACATGTATAAGTTATGAAGAAAGCAATAGCAGTAAACTAAAACGATCAAGTGCTAAGCTAACGGAATGGGTCAAGTCAATCAAATCATTCTCCTAATGATGTGATCCCGTTTATCAAATGACAACTCATGTCTGTGGTTAGGAAACCTAAACCATCTTTGATAAACGAGCTAGTCAAGTAGATGCATACTAGTGACACTATATTGTCTATGTATTCACACATGTATTATGTTTCCGGTTAATACAATTCTAGCATGAATAATAAACATTTATCATGAAATAAGGAAATAAATAATAACTTTATTAGCCTCTAGGGCATATTTCCTTCACCTAGTCCTTCTAAAAGGAAGAAGAAGAAAAATGATAGGACTTTGTATGCTTCTAGTGGACCTGTTGCTGACACACTTGAGAATCCCAGTGATATTTCTATTTCCGATGCTGAAACACAATCTGGTGATGAACATGAACCTAGTGATAATGTTAATGATGATGTTCATGTTGATTCTCAACCCAACAATAATAAAGATGTAGAGGTTGAACCTGTTGTTAATGTTTATAACCCACAATCAAAGAATCAATGTTATGATAAGAGAGACTCGTTGCTAGGAAGCACGGTAAGGAAACAGAACCATGGGTTCACAAACCCATGCCTTTTCCTCCTAAACCATCCAAGAAAAAGGATGATGAGGATTTTGAGCGCTTTGCTGAAATGATTAGACCTATCTTTTTGCATATGTGTTTTACTGATATGCTTAAAATGAATCCTTATGCTAAGTACATGAAAGATGTTGTTACAAATAAAAGAAAGATACCGGGAGCTGAAATTTCCACCATGCTTGCTAATTACACTTTTAAGGGTAGAATACCAAAGAAACTAGGAGATCCAAGAGTAGCAACTATACCATGCTCCATTAAAAGAAACTATGTTAAAACTGCTTTATGTGATCTTAGAGCCGGTGTTAGTGTTATGCCTCTCTCTTTATATCATAGAATTGAATTTAATAAGTTGACACCTACTGAAATATCTTTGCAAATGGCCGATAAATCAACCGCTATACCTGTCGGTATTTGTGAGGATGTGCCTGTTGTGGTTGCAAACATTACTATCTTAACAGACTTTGTTATTCTTGATATTCCCGAGGACGATAGTATGTTGATCATCCTTGGTAGACCCTTTTTGAATACTGCAGGGGCTGTTATTGATTCCAACAAAGGCAATATCACTTTTCATGTTAATGGTAATGAGCATACGGTACATTTTCCAAGGAAACAACCTCAAGTTCACAGTATCAATTCTATTGGAAAAATTCCATCAATTATTATTGGAGGTTTTGAATTTCCTCTTCCTACTGTCAAGAAGAAATATGATATTCTTATTATTAGTGATGTACATATCCCCGTTGAGGTAACCTAGTGCTATTCGAAAATTCTCTGGTTTCATGCGATTCGGAATGAGTTTGGTAACAAGACTTGATCAACCTTGTTAGTGGATTCCTTTTGATGAGCATGAGATGGATGAAGTTAGAAAGCACAACCTTCTATACCCTCCTTTTACATTCTGTTATTTAGATTAAATAGAGCAAAAATAGTATTTTCTATCTGTTTTCTAAATTATCCTTGCAATAAAAAATACCCCGAAAATAAAAGTTCTCCAAATACCCTAAAAATGAAATATGTTTTTTTCTAGAATATTTGAGAATATTTGGCATTAAGAACACATCAGGGGGATCCAACACCTGTCCACGAGGGTCCAGGGCGCGCCCCCTGCCTCATGGGCCCCTGATGGCCCCCCTCCACTCATTCCTGCACCCATACACTTCTTCTTCCTCCCAAAAAAATCACTAACAAGCTCAAGCACGAGTTCTAGCTCATCTTGCTGCCATTTTCAATCTCCTTGCTCAAAGCTCCACTCACAAAACTGCTTTGGGGGATTGTTCTTTGGTATGTGACTCCTCTAATGGTCCAATTAGTTTTTGTTCTAGTGCTTTATTCATTGTAAATTTTTGCTGCTGAGGTGACCCTGTTCTTGAGCTTGCATGTAAAATTTATTTGGTCCCAAGTAGTTCCAATGCATGATATAGTCTCTAGGCACTTGTGAGAGTAGTTACTATCAATTCCGTTGAGTTTGGTTCACTTTTATTTCCAGTTACTAATTTTTTTATAAATTTCCAGAAAATGATGAAGAGAGTTTTGAGGGGCTCTTCGAGCCAAAGATCGAAGGATAAACAAAATAAGAAGAATAAAAAGCCCAAGTATAATCTCCCTCGCATCACGGAGGTTCGGCCGTGTGAATGGCCTTATGATGAGTTCTTGAGAGCAGCCGAAATTCATGATTATTTCTACTCTTTGGCTGATAATGCAGGCATCACCGACTTCCTCCACGACCAGATCGATCAGTATCTCGTACTCACTAATGCTTTCGTGCAAAAATTTTACTTTCATGCTAAGAAATCACCACCTTCAGTGGAGTTTCATTTATATGATGAGGTTAAGGAGATGTCACTATATGATTTTTGTGGGGTCTGCAAGATACCCTTTGCGGGTAGCATAGAGGAACCACATCGTGGTGATGTGGAAGTATTTATTGATATGATTGCTGTAGGGAAGACGAGGAAGGTTTCTGATGCAATAATTACTAGCATACACTTTCCTGTTCTACGTTACTTTGTAATATTTGCTAGTAGATGCTTAATTGGTCACGGGAACTGTGGAAACCTTAGTGCCCCTGATATTGTTATTTTGTGCCATGCTTTGTTTCGCGATAACACTTTTAGTTTAGACGCTATTATTGCTAAACGATTAAGTCTAAACCATACAAAGTGCCCCATCTTTGGAGGCATTTTTGCTTCACGCCTTGCTAAACACTTTTGGATACCTATTAGGCATTATGAGAAAGAGGAAAAGTTGCTGCCCTCTATTTTTTCTAGATTATAAGAGTATGGTAGCACATGAGTTTATTGTTAAAAATAATGAGATGATGCTTAAGTATAATTTGTGATCTAATAAAACTCATACTGAGACTATTATCTTGCCTGCACCCTCTTTGTTTGACATATCTTCAGGCATGTACCACATCTTGCCGGAGGCCATTTACGCACACCGGGGCCTGACACCAGCTCCAGAGCTTGAGCCGGAATCACCACTTGACCCTTGTCGGCAGTCCGTTTATCAGTGGGATCCGGAAGAGATCGCAAAATAGTGGCACTCAGATGACACTCCTGAGTACACCGGAGAGAGTAGCTTTAATCTATGGGCATAGACCAACTTAGGCCAAAAGCCTAAGCTTGGGGGAGTACATATTTCTCACCGACATTACATTCATGTTCACACACTTATTCCAGTTGTCAGTGCTCATACTTTTTCATTGTACTATCCATGCTAGTTTATTTTATTTTCTAAGTCTTCTTCTTGTGTGTTTGAATAACCTTAAGAAAAACCAAAAAAATTAGTTGTAGCTTTTAGCTAGTTTACTTTCCATGCCTGTAGTAGTAAATTAAAGAAAACCCAAAAAGATTTCTCATTCTTCTTTTGCTTGTTGGGAGCTTTCCCGTGTAAATAGTTTTATTTCTTTTCTTTTCTTTGGGGGTTGAGAGGAGAAGACCATGATGAAAATGTTGAGTGGCTCTCATATGCATTATTACTGATTTAACCAAGAGCCCATATTTCCTTGTCTTCTCCCTTGAATTGAATGATTGCGGATTCCACCTTAGTCCAATGCACGTGCACTATTATTATACACACCGTTCGGTCGTGCAAGTGAAAGGCAATAATGACGATATATGATGGACTGATTGAGATGAGAGAAGCTGGTATGAACTCAACCTATCTTGTTTTTGTAAATATGATTAGTTCATCGTTCCTGATTCAGCTTATTATGAATAAACATGTTTGCAATGACAATTAGAGATTATAGTTGCTTATGCCATGCTTAATTATCTAGGAGTTTATAATGGTTTACCTTGCATGCCAACATGCTATTAAAATGGTTGTGATGTGGTATGATAGGATAGTATCCTCCTTTGAATGATTTGAGTGGCTTGACTTGGCACATGTTCACACATGTAGTTGAAACAAAATCAACATAGCCTCCACGATATTTATGTTCATGGTGGGTTAATCCTACTCATGCTTGCACTCAATGTCTATTAATTTTAATGCATGTTTATGACTGTCGTCGCTCTCTAGTTGGTCGCTTCCCAGTCTTTTTCTAGCCTTCACTTGTACTAAGCGGGAATACTGCTTGTGCATCCAAATTCCATAAACCCCAAAGTTATTCCATATGAGTCCACCATACCTTCCTATATGCGGTATCTACCTGCCATTCCAAGTAGATTTGTATGTGCCAAACTCCAAACCTTCAAATGAAATTCTGTTTTGTATGCTCGAACAACTCATGTATCAACTAGGGCTATCTATATCTTCCATGCTAGGCGGGTTATTCTCAAGAGGAATGGACTCCGCTCCTCACTCACGAGAAAATGGCTGGTCACCGGGATGCCCAGTCCCATGCTCAAACCAAATCAAAATAATTGCAAACAAAACTCCCCCAGGATTGTTGTTAGTTGGAGGCACCCGTTGTTTCGGGCAAGCCATGGATTGATGATTGTTGATATGTGTAGCATGGAAGATATCGAGATCTCTTGGTTGTTATGTTGACAATGAAAGTATGCCGCTCAAAATATTATTTATCTCTATTTCAAAATTGAGCTCTGGTACCTCTACAAATCCCTGCTTCCCTCTGCGAAGGGCCTATCTATTTACTTTTATGTTGAGTCATCATCCTCTTATTAAAAGGCACTAGTTGGAGAGCACCGCTGTCATTTGCATGCATTACTATTAATTTATATTGAGTATGACTGGATCTCTTTTACCATGAATTACAATGTCTAGTCAGTCGTTGATCTTCAGGGGCGCGTTGTATTTATGTTTTGCGGTCTGAGAAAGGGCTAGCGAGATACCATCTTGTCATATCATATTATGATTATTTTGAGAAAGTGTTGTCATATGAGATTTATTATTATTGCTTGCTAGTTGATTATGCCATTAATATGAGTAAACATGAGACCTAAGTGTTATTGTGAATATGGTTAGTTCATAATCTTTGCTGAAAACTTGAATGCCGGCTTTACATATTTACAACAACAAGAGCAAACAGAGTTTGTAAAAGTTTTTCTTTATCACTTTCAGTTTGTCAACTGAATTGCTTGAGGACAAGCAAAGGTTTAAGCTTGGGGGAGTTGATATGCCTCCATCGTATCTACTTTTCCAAACACTTTTGCCCTTGTTTTGGACTCTAACTTGCATGATTTGAATGGAACTAACCCGGACTGACGCTGTTTTCAGCAGAACTGTCATGGTGTTATTTTTGTGTAGAAATAAAAGTTCTTGGAATGACCTGAAACTCCACGGAAGTTATTTTTGGAATTAATAAAAAATATTGGCGAAAGAATAAAGGCCAGGGGGCCACACCCTGTCCACGAGGGTGGGGGGCGCTCCCTACCCCCCTAGGCGCGCCCCTGCCTCGTGGCCCCCCTGGTGCTCTACCGACCTCAATTCCAACTCCATATATTCATGTTCAGAGAGAAAAAAATCAGAGAGAAGGATTCATTGCGTTTTACGATACGGAGCCACCGCCAAGCCGTAATATCTCTCGGGAGGGCTGATCTGGAGTCCGTTCGGGGCTCCGGAGAGGGGAATCCGTCACCGTCGTCATCATCAACCATCCTCCATCACCAATTTCATGATGCTCACCACCGTGCGTGAGTAATTCCATCGTAGGCTTGCTGGACGGTGATGGGTTGGATGAGATTTACCATGTAATCGAGTTAGTTTTATTAGGGTTTGATCTCTAGTATCCATTATGTTCTAAGATTGATGTTGCTATGACTTTGCTATGCTTAATGCTTATCACTAGGGCCCGAGTGCCATGATTTCAGATCTGAACCTATTATGTTTTCATGAATATATGTGAGTTCTTGATCCTATCTTGCAAGTCAATTGTCACTTACTATGTGTTATGATCCGGCAGCCCCGAGGTGACAATAATCGGGACCACTTCCGGTGATGACCGTAGTTTGAGGAGTTCATGTATTCACTAAGTGTTAATGCTTTGGTCCGGTACTCTATTAAAAGGAGGCCTTAATATCCCTTAGTTTCCAATAGGACCCCGCTACCATGGGAGGGTAGGACAAAAGATGTCATGCAAGTTCTTTTCCATAAGCACGTTTGACTATTCGGAATACATGCCTACATTACATTGATGAACTGGAGCTAGTTCTGTGTCACCCTATGTTATAACTATTGCATGAGGAATCACATCCGACATAATTATCCATCACTGATCCAATGCCTACGAGCTTTTCACATATTGATCTTTGCTTAGTTACTTTACCGTTGCCACTGTTACACTTACTACAAAACTGCTACTGTTACTTTTGCCAGTGTTACCGTTACTTCCATACTACTTTGCTACTAAATACTTTGCTGTAGATATTAAGATTTCCAGGTGTGGTTGAATTGACAACTCAACTGCTAATACTTGAGAATATTCTTTGGCTCCCCTTGTGTCGAATCAATAAATTTGGGTTGAATACTCTACCCTCGAAAACTGTTGCGATCCCCTATACTTGTGGGTTATCACAATGCAGATGAATATGAAGCCTTAATCCATGGTCTTCAGATGGCTAAAGAGGTGAATTTAAGCCGGGTAAGATGTTTTCGCGACTCAGATTTGGTGGCTCAGCCAGTGTCAGGGACTTGGGATTCTAAGGATCCACTCATGGAGGCTTATCATCGAGAGGTTGATACTGTTGCTGGTCACTTCAAAGGATATCAAGTGGAGCATGTTGATCGAAGGAAAAATGAAGCAGCTGATGCGTTAAGCCGGTTGGGGTCTCAGCGTAAGCCAGTCCCCCCTAATATTTTCCTTGATATTTTGCATAACCCATCAGTGAAGTTGGCTACGGAGGAGGACTTGGCAGTTCCTGATCCAGAGGCACAATTGGTAGTGGCTATTCATGTTATCCCTAATTGGACTGTTCCATATTTGGCTTACATGACCCAGGGCGAGTTACCTGAGGATGAAACTTTGGCCAGGCAGATAACCCGGAGGTCTAAGTCAATGACTATTGTCAATGGTGAACTTCACATATGCAGTGTTACATGGGTGTTTCAATAATGCGTTTCTCCTGAGGAGGGCCGTGAAATTTTAAGGGAGTGTCATGAAGGAGATTGCGGTCATCATGCCGTCTCTAATTCTCTCGTTGCTAAGGCCTTTCATCATGGGTTTTATTGGCTGATGGCTCATGCTGATGCAGAAGATCTGGTCAGTAAATATGATGGTTGTCAGAAATTTTCAAGACCATCTCATGTGCCGACTCAAGAATTAAGGATGATTCCAATTACTTGGCCGTTTGTAGTCTGGGGGCTAGATATGGTTGGGCCTTTTAAAAGGTCCAAGGATAAAAAGACCCACCTCTTGGTGGCGGTTGACAAGTTTACAAAGTGGGTTGAGGCTGAGCCGGTCAGCAAATGTGATGCAGCCACGGTGGTTCAATTCATCAAAAAAGTGATATTTCATTTTGGGTATCCTCATAGTATCATCACTGATAATGGTACTAATCTGTCTAAAGGAGCAATGAAAGAATTCTGTCAACATGAGCATATCCGGTTTGATGTGTCATCAGTGGCTCACCCCCAGTCTAATGGCCAAACTGAACGAGCTAATCAAGAAATCTTGAGAGGAATCAAGCCCCGGCTTATGGTTCCTTTGTAGGGAACACCGGGTTGTTGGGTGGAAGAGTTACCCTCAGTACTTTGGAGTATCAAAACCACCACCAACAGATCTACGGGTTACATGCCTTTCTTTATGGTTTACGGAGCTGAGGTGGTTCTCCCCAGTGACATACATCACGATTCGCCTCGTGTGGCGGCTTATGTTGAAGCTGACAATGAGAAAGCACGTCAGGATGCTATTGACCTATTAGATGAGGAGCGTGACCTTGCGGTGGCTTGTTCGACGATTTACCAGCAAGATCTGTGTCGTTATCACAGCCGCCGGGTTAAAACCAGGACTTTTCAAGAAGGCAGTTTGGTGCTCTGGCTCATCCAGGATCAAACCGACATGCACAAGATATCCCCACCTTGGGAAGGGCCCTTTGTGGTCAGCGAGAATCTGAACAATGGGTCATACTACCTTATCGATGTTCGAGACCACAAGGACTCTCGCACGTCGGAGGAGGAGACCCGCTAGCCATGGAATATTGCTCATCTACGGCCTTATTACACCTGAACCACCGGCTCTTGTGATGTACATACTTTATCAATGTATATATTATCATGAATATAATAAAGCCGGCATCCTTGATAATTTAGGGCCTCTGTCGTTTCATTTAGGAGAATATGAGTCTTTATTCTCACTTCATACGATCACTTGGGGGCTTCCTGTTCATTGAGCATAGCCATGACTACCCTCTTGACCCAGCTTGTATGTCATGATTAAAACGTACTTGGGGGCTTCCTCCTCATTGAGCATAGCTCTGAATCTGACTTATATGCCCGGAATGAACTTTCACTTGGGGGCTCATTAAGCATAGCTATGATCCTTGTAATAGGCTTGGACGCCTAGTGTATTCATGAAAAAATCTGGGTTATCCTGCCTTTGTAAGTCTATCACTCCACCCAGGTAATCCTGGAATGACTCGCCGTACTCTTGACAGTTAATCTTATAAAGACCCTGAACTTGTCAATGTTAAAACGGTGATTGGTCATGTGAGGTCCGGCTTACAAGGTTTGAATGAAGGTTTAACTCAGCGGTTGTGCGGCCCATGAAAGCACTTGAGTTTTAGGCTTGACGGCCTATGAAAGCCTTGTTTTTTCTGATTTTCTTTGTTTTGAACATTTTTGTGAGTTTTGTCTATTGTGACATGTCAATACATGGTTAAAAAACCAATTAGGGCCATGTTGGCTTATGGTTCATGTATATCTTTATTCGGAGTGTTATTAACCCAGCCTGGCTTTGGACTTTAAGTCGCCAGGGTATAATGATTATATGCTTAGAGCTTTCTGCTCAAATTTTGGGATATCACCCCCTACTGCATGTGGCATTGTAAGCCGGCAGTATGAATACATTGAACATGGTGTTGTGCTTCTGTCTTTGGGTTATTGCCCTTACTACACGACATATGATAAGTCGGCAGTATGAAGAAATATCACATGTATGATATTTATTTGGATTATATAAAGGTTTTGACAAATCATCCCTGATTATGGACTATTTAGTCATTAGCGGCTTTCTGGGTACTATGACCCGCCCTAGGATAAACCGCCAGGGCACTTGTCTATTTATATGCAGGGAAAAACGACAAACCAGATATGCATAATTGATAATACCATAAAGCATAAGTGACGGATCTCCCAATGATGGATCAGCAGTGTTATGCAAGCAAAACATGCACGATGGCACGACAAATCAGTACTTAACTAGCCTATTACATGGCTCCGCGAGCCCAAATGGATAATTTTTTTTTCAAGCGGTTCCTGGTGGCGCAAACAAAGAACCGCCCATCAGATCAGTTCTCCTGGCCTTGGCGGTTTGAACCTTTCGGGTCATCCTGCGCCGGTTCTTCTTCTTCCTCCACCGTCTGGAAGTCAGGCGATGACCAATTGATACCAGTCAAGGCTTGAAATTCAGCATCGTCATTGATAAGCTCAAATGGATCAATTTCTGGGGCAAAAGTATGCTTACGGATTGGAGGGATAAGATCTGGAATCTTATAAGCCGGCGTGGGCATCTTCTGATTTTCTGTAGTGTAAGCCGCCTAATACTTGGACAGATCGGTTTCTTCAACAAGCAGGCTCGCTAAGGGATGCACCACTTTTACACAGGCAGCAAAGTCTTTTTTGTCAAAAGGAGACCCGTCCTCTTTTAGACTGGGGCAGCCAGTGGCTAGCTCGGCCGGGTATAATTCTGACTGCCATGCCTTAGCCCGGCTTAAAGCCGTAAGTGCACCGGCTCTAGCAGCCGACCGCTTGTTTTCTTCAATTCTGGCTGGCAAGACGGAAAGGCTGCTTAACACGTTGTTGAGAAGAGATGGTGTTTGTTTCCTTGGGGAGATGGCGGCTATTGTGCATTGAGCTCCAGCGTATAGCTGTTCTATTAGTGTATAAACTGCCTTGAGCTTTCTTAGCATATCCTTCCCAAGATTGCTACTTCTGGGACCTGCATGGCATATTATGGTTAAGTCATTTGGTAGTTTATAACATGAAGAGCAAAAAGTCATTATGATATAAACAGATCTTACCGAAAATGGCAAAGGTCATCTGGTTAATATGATGCTTTATGTCGATGAGTTCGGTTGTGACCTCCTCCAATGAGGCCTCAGATTTCTCAGCCCTTTGGATCAGGGCAGCCTTCTCTTCAGCCCAGGCGGTTTTCTCCGTGGTGAATTCTGTCTTGAGCTTTTCATTTTCATCCAAGCTAAACTTGAACTTGGAGTCAGCCTTCCGGGTCTCAGCTTCTTGTGTTTCAAGCCAGGTTTTCAAGCCAGTCAACTGAGATTGAAATTGACTGGACGCTTCCTGAAAGAAGAAAGTCCAGACAAATATGAAAAGTTATGAAACAATATATATTGATAAGCCCCAAGCCCTTTGCAAGTAATAGCACTTAGCACTTGGGGGCTAATGGGTGTAGAAAGTTTCTTTATGGAGTTACATACAAGTCCCAAGCCCTTTGCAAGCAGCAGCACTTGGCACTTGGGGGCTAATGGATGCAAACTTTGTTTTATGATGCAATGACACATGACCCCGGTTCATCATTTATACTAGTTTACCCAGTTTGCAAGGATGACTAGATGAGATTTTTTGTCAAGTGATAAGTCCCAGTTTATTCTGATAGATTCAACCGGCCCTTGGGGACTAAAGATGCAAGGTTGATCATTATTAACTGAAGAACCAGCTTAACTTAATAGTTTAAGCCAACCCTTGGGAGCTACAGGTTCTGACTCAGCTACATAGCTAAAAGGCTGTCTAACAAGTCTACAGTATACTTTATTCTATCATATTCACTAGACTTGGGGGATAAAGGAATATATCTCATATGAGAGCAAGAATTAATACCTCATGTTTCTGATGCATGTGCTTAACCATGTCAATCTCCAGATTACGACTGCTATGTACTTGATTCAGATAGCCATATAGGATTTCACTAATGCTCATATGCGAGTAATTTGCCATGTCGAATTTGACCTTCCGCCTCTCGACTAGCTCTTCCTTGGCAGAATGTTTAGCCAGAGCAACAGGGTTCCCTGGTTCTTGAAAACCAGTGCCAGTGACCACAACTTCCTCAGTGTTTGGTTTTGGAGGTTTAGTTGGGCTTGGCGGTTCAACAACCAAGGGATCAACAACCATAAGGTCAGCAGAGGTACCACGGTTTTCTGGTGGCAGATCATCAGCATGATCATCTAGTTGTTGCACGGAGGCCTCAGAAATTGGTGCTTGCTTTTTTGGGTCATGAGGCTTGGGGTCTTCTGTGGGCTTGTTCACTTTGGCCTTTTTGCTAGGCTTTGCTTTCCCACTACAAGAGGATTCGGAAAGTCAATATGAATGTAGAGATGTTGAAACATACAGATTAAAAAATAATACCCAGGGCTAGTCTTGAAAGGCGGAAGTAGATTCTGAGATGAATCGTCAGACGAAGAGTGAGAGGTCCCCTGGTAATTTGAGTCGGAAGCATGAAGCACTAGATGAATAAAGCCTGTTTTAAGATAAATAAGAGTCGGAGCTTTTGAATACCTCATTCCGGCGTTTGCGTGGGGCCGGCGTGTTAGGAAAACCAGAGGAAAGTTCTCCGCCTCCACTGGTCCAGGTTCTGCGCTGGTTCTCATGCTGTTGTTGCTTCAAAATAAAGTTGGGATCCATGTGAGCTAAAGGGTGAGAAAACCTTACTTTCTGGATCTTTTCTGTCTTTGCAAGGCTCTGAGTCGGAGGAAATAATGGTTACCTCGTCATCAACCGCCTGGCTGCTCTTCGCGTTGTCCTGATAGTAATAAATGTCCATAAGATGGATGAAAAAGGAGCCAAGGGAATCAAGGTCTACCTCCGACTCTTCATCTTCATACATGTTAAACGTGTCAGAAGCAGTGGATTTCTTTTTGTTCTTCTTCATGGCTTTGGTCTTGGCCCTAGCCTTCTTGGCTGCTTTTTCATCATATCTCTTATCCCAAAAAGCGGATCCAGCCTGAGGAAGTTTACAATAAATGTTAGGATTTCCAGATTATACGAGCAATGAAGTAAAAAAAATATAAACCGGACAGACATACCTCCGGTGCCAGGTTATGTTTGCAGAAGGGATTCAGATCCACTCTGCTGCAGCTTTCCAAGGTCTCATTGAGAAGAGTCTTGGTCATGTCATTTATATCTTTATCACTCAAACGCGTTGAACTGTAACACAGTGCGTCTTTGGTGTCACTAGTATACGTACACATTAAACTGGGTCGGCGGCTTAAATGTATGACCCTCCAAGCTACCCAGCACCAAACCAGATCAATCCCGGTTAATCTATTGCCCAATAATGCTCTAACCTTTGAGAAGGTAGGTGCAAGTTTGGCCCGTTCAGCAGTGGTAAGCCGGCCAGGAAGAGGATGCTTCGGGTTGAGCCGTTGGTCACGATAGCTTGGTAAGGGATTTTCATTAGCAGGAGAAGTATCCTTGCAGTAGAACCAGGTTTAATTCCTATCTTTGGGATGGCTTGGAAGTGAAGCATAAGGGCAAATGGCGTCTCTGTGACACTGAATTGAGATCCCTCCGAGTTCTTGGCTGGGGACGTCAGTAAAATCATTCTGGCGGTTCAGGTAGAAATACTCTCTGAAGAGGTCAACACTAGGTTCTTCTTGAAGGTATACTTCATAGAAGACCTGGAAATTGCAAATATTGGAAATGGAGTTGGGCCCGATATCTTGAGGATGAAGTTGTATAAAATGCAGAACATCACATAAGAATTTTGATTCGGGCGGTGAGAAGCCCCGGTTCATGTGTTAGTGAAAATGATAACTTCATCGTTTTGCGGATGAGGTTTGGCTTCATCCGGTTTAGGAGCACGCCAGTGAATGATGTCTTTGGCCAGTAAGAAACCAATTTTGACATAATCTTCGAGCATTGCCTCCGTGACAATGGATGGGACCCAATTGCATGATGTAAGGTCTTGGTCATGATAGAGTGTGTGGCCTACACAAGGAGATTCAAGATGTTATTAAACCGGCAGAAATCTAGCGAGTTACAAATTATGGTTTAAACTGGTATACAACGATAAAAGCTATAGAGATACAATTCAGAGTGTGCAGATGGTTAAGCTAAAGGATTGAATTTGAACAAGCCATCTTGGTTAAATCGGAAGGATACAACCGGATTATTGACTTAAGTGGATGATGGCGGCTTAAACGGGGCCTAATGATATATGGTGGGTCATGGTTTATGCTATAAGTCGCCAGGGAAGTTTTTAGTGCTTTGAATCTATCAAGTGAAAAAATTGCTAAGTGCTGGATAAACAGATTTCACAAGTTAAAGCTATGATTTCAGATCTATGGCAGTTCAGAAAAGATAGTGAAAATAAAACCTAAGGTGACGACAGTGGAAAGCTTTGATGCTCAGATGTGATTTTCTATGGAGAGATGCTATTCCAGTAGTGAAAATGATGGTAAAACGGTTTCCGCACAAGATCTACAGCATCTTTGGATCAAAAGGCTATCGGAGTTAAGAAAGCAATGAAGAACAACAAGAACACCGACGAACAGCCCAAACCCTAACGTAGATCTGAGATGAAAGGGGGAGGTGCACTTACAAGTAATGAGGAGCAGCGGCAGTGCGCTGGAGTTCTTTGATCCAATTAGGTTGATGCAACAGCCTAGGTTGGTGCAGCGGTTTCAGGTCACGACGACTGAGTTTGAGCGCTCGTGCGGCTGAGGGAAGGAGGAGGAAGAAGAAGGAAGCAGGGGGAAAATGAGAGACACCCTTGTCCCTATTTATAAGGGGGCAAATACAAGGCATGCACGAGGAGGCCGAAATCATCATATGGCTATAGGGACGCCTCGATTTTCGGGATGTTTATTAAGATAAGGATCAGTTAAGATGTTCTGGGCCTCATGCGGAGTTAATGCAAAATGACATCATGGCGGTTTAAGAAGATTTTGAGAGCTGACGTCATGGCGGGTTACAACAAGTGACGTAAATTCTTACAAGTCATGTATTGAAGATTGATAAACAAGTTCAAATCAACCTGGGGCCAAATGTTGGGGATATAACTACTGGGTATGAACCGCCTAGGAGGGGCCGGGTCATACCACTGGCGATAACCCATGAAGGTGGTGGGTCATAGCAAGCTCGCTGATGGCCCAAGACCCAGAGGCGACTTAGGGCCCAAGAGGATGAACCGCCATGGGAATAACTTGTATTGTAAGGCGGACTTAGTTAGTTACCGAGCCGGACACGTTGTCTATGAGCCGGACGGGATTCTGTAATCCGCCGGGCGTAAACCTGTATATATAAAGGGACGACCCAACAGCGAGTTAGGGCAGGGAAGAAGAGATCGAGAACTAGGTCAAGCATATTCGCTCCCTAGTAATAGAAGCCCAAGCAATAACCACCCTACACTAGATTAGGCTGTTACCTCCACCGCGAGGGGCCGAACAAGTATAAACTCTCTGTGTCCCTTGTCTCATTTAACCCCTTCAAGATAACTATGTTACGATGGCTCCACATCTAAGTCCTTACGCTAGGACATCTGACGTGACAATTCCACGACAGTGCCTGTAGATTTCATTGTTCTTGATATAGATTGCAATCCTACATGTCCTATTATTATTGGTAGACCTTTCCTTAGAACGATTGGTGCAATTATTGATATGAAAGCAGGGAACATTAGATTCCAATTTACGTTAAGGAATCTATTATGAGAGCCACCTATGGATTGCATACCAAAGATGGCAATACCTAGATCTATTCGTGTTTTTATGCCTAGCTAAGGGCGTTAAACGATATCGTTTGTTGGGAGGCAACCCAATTTTATTTTTCTTCTTTACTTTTTTGTTCCTGGTTAGTAATATATAATTCATCTAGCCTCTGGTTAGATATGGTTTTATGTTTTAATCAGTGTTTGTGCCAAGTGGAACCTTTAGGATAGCTTACGATGATAGTTGTGTTGATCCTGCTAAAAATCAGAAACTTTTGCGCTTAGTAAATTAGTTTTGAAAATTCACGGAAACGTTTTTTTTGATCTGATTCCTTTTGCTATCGATTGGTACACAAATATACCAGGTTTTCCTAATTTGGATGGATTTTTAGAGTTATAGAAGTATTCGAGAGTTACAGATTACTAAAGACTGTTCTGTTTTTGACATATTCTGTTTTTCGCGTGTTGTTTGCTTATTTTGATGAATCTATGGGTAGTATCGGGGGGTATGAACCATGGAAAAGTTGGAATACAGTAGATATTACACCAATATAAATAAATAATGAGTTTGCAACAGTACCTTAAAGTGGTGATTTATTTTCATATACTAACGAAGCTCATGAGATTCCTGTCGAGTTTTGTGTTGTGAAGTTTTCAAGTTTTGGGTAAGGAATTGATGGACTATGGAATAAGGAGTGGCAAGAGCCTAAGCTTGGGGATGACCAAGGGACCTGTTGGGGATATAACTATTGAGTATAAACCGTCCAGGAGGGGCCGGTTTACACTCAACCGTATTGAAGCCCACGAAGACTCAGAAGATGGCGTTTTACTATGAAGCTTAGAGGCCCGGAGCCCAAAGGCGGATTAGGACCCATAGTGGTAAACCGCCATAGTCATGTAAACTTATGTTGTAAGATAAGGAAGGGAGAGACCGAGCCAAACACTTGTATGAGTTGGCCTCGGGACTCTCTAGACCGGCCGGGCGTCAACCCGTGTATATAAGGGGACGACCCGACGGCGGTTCAGGGACAAGAAACACAACTTGATAGTCAGGCATAGCTTGTTTAGCTCCCTGGTTAGCGAGACCCCAATAATCCCATCACAACTAGACGTAGGCTTTCACCTTCATCGAAGGGGCCGAACTAGTATGAAATCCCTCGTGTCCTTAGTCCGGTTTAACCCCTTTAAGCTAACCCGTCGCGATGGCTCCACGACTAAGTCCTTACACGAGGACATCCGACGTGATATTTCCACGACAGTTGGCGCCCACCGTGGGGCTATCGCACGATGGTTTCGAGTTCTTGAAGGGCAGCTTTGAAGGACTCAAGGGATACGTGACGAGCCGGATGACCAAAAGTCGTCGCGGCAAGCTCTACATCGACGATGCAGGCTGGGGCCCCGAGGCCGACTCAATCGAGTACGGGTACCGGGTCCCCTTCGGCGGAATTCACGTCTTCATCGGCAAGATCGGCGAACCAGGCCCTGAGCCGGACATCTGCACCGACCTCGTCGAGACGGCTCAGGGTGCAAGTCCCGCCCGGGTTCAGACTCCCGTGAAGCGTGCGTTCGTAGGATGTGTCCATGGGAACGGATCTGAACCGATGTCTGAGGGTGACACGATCGCTTATTTCGACGGTGAATCATCTAGTGAAACCGAATCCTTGTACCAAGTTCAGGATGGCGTGTTTGAAGGGTATTACGATGGCACCAGTATTCCAGAGTTCCTTGAAATGCCGAACCACGTTGGAATCTTCATGGCTGGAACACATCCAACATTGCAAAACTCTACTGCAGTGGCGTCTGGACCGGTAGCAGGGGCAGGGGGCTTCATGCGCCGGCCGACTCAAGTTCTCTCCGGTTTGATGGATGCCTGGGCGGTCTTGCTAACCACTACAGTTACACCAACAACACAGGATCAGCACAACGCGGACATTGCTAGCCTGAAGGATCAGATAACACAAGCCAAAGCGGACTTAGCAGCTGAGGAAACCAGGATGGCTGAGGAGCGGGCCACTTTAGACGCCCAGGCGCAAAGAATTCAAGCTGAGAATTATCGGCTTTTGATGGATCGGAACGCTTTAAATCAAGTGTCCAGGAGGAAACATCAATCTCGCTTGCCAGCGGATTACGATGCAATGAATCTCTTTGGAACGCCGGGGGCAGGAACTAGTAACCCGCCAGTAGTAAACCGGAATAACGATCCAAGGACCGGGGCTCTGGATCAACCTTAGATGATGGGGCCGCCTCAGCGTATGGACAACCCGTCATGGTACAACACACCGCCGCAGGGTCTTTTTTCTACCCCATTAGATAATATGATAGCAGCAGCATCCCGGTTTGCTGCTATTCCAATCGAAGGTGAATCGCCGACAGCGGTTGAGACGCGGCGGGCCAGGGATCTTCTTCATACAGCTTTGACACAACAACAAGCTTATTCATATAGCCGAGACAGGGTTCACTCAACTCCACGGCCGAGCAAAAGATATAGCAGGCATATGGATGAAACGGAGGTGTCTAGTAGTGCGCGGTGTTGCATTGTCCCTCAAGGATCTAATCCGACGCATGGTGATTTGAATGCTCAGTACGTGGTGGATAATGGAAGGGCATGAAGGGAGGCCGCTTTAGCAGCACAACATACGGGTCGATATCAACCCGCCCCGGTTCAGCCAGCAGCGTCAGTAGACCGAGGTGTCAGAGTTGCTTTCAGCTCATGGGGAGTGCCATGCCTTATTCCGGCTCTCCGTAACGTGCAACTGCTTAAGGACTTCAAGGGTCCGCGAAAGGTGCCGAATTACACCGCTGATCAGCCACCCGAGGCGTGGGTGGAAATCTATGAGATGGCAATGGAAATGCTGGACGTTGATGAAGCAGTGTGTGCAAAATACTTCATGATGATGTTGGAGGGGACAACTCGGACTTGGTTGAAAAACTTACCACCTAACTCCATCGAGTCGTGGGACCAGTTGAAGGCCCGGTTTATTGCCTATTTCAAGGACACATGTAAGCAGCCTATGTCTATAGTGGATCTTGACGCCTGTGTACAAGGGGAGAACGAATCAACAACTCATTGGGTGCACCGGGTTTCAGAAGTCTTGCACTCATCGGACCGTATTAATGCCAGCTCAGCAATCATCACCTTGGAGCGTAATTGCCGGTTTAAGTCACTGAAGATGAAGTTGGGACGTCTCAAGCGTCACTTCAATGACATAGGTACCCTCATGGCCGCTTTGGTCAAGTATGCCGATTCTGATAATACCAAGGATCCCGATTCTGATGAGGAGAATCCGGAGAAGGGAAAGAAGAACGATGGTGCAAAGGGACAGCAACACAACCAAGGAGGTCATGGGAATAATGGTAAGCGTAAAGCAGATTCAGATTTTGTAGCTAATGCTAATGTGCAGCGCCGTAAGGGTAAACCGCCTCGGCGTGGTGGCACAATGAATCTGGAACGTTTGTTGAATCAACCCTGTCCAAAACATGGGACTAAGGAGGTGCCTGCGACACATCTCTGGAAAGATTGTAACATTATGGAGTTCAAAAACTCTAATCTTTATCGGTACGATCAGGGTCCATCTGGCGGTTCAGGCCCAGGTTTTCATGGCGGCGGCGGTTCAAACTCCGGATTTCAGAATAACCAGGGCAACCAGAACAATCAAAGTGGTAATAACCAGCAGAGTAATCAAGGAAATCAGCAGCAGTCGGGTTATCAGAGTCACCCAAAGCAGTTGAATGGTGGGCAGTATCACGTGTTCACCACTAGTTTGTGCAAGCGTGATCAGAAGCTTCACAAGAGGGCCGTTAATGCTGTTGAACCGGCGGTGCCACGTTATCTGCGGTGGTCTAAGCAACCTATTGTATGGAGCAGAGAGGATCATCCGCCCCGGGTTGACAATCCGGGTCACCTAGCGTTGGTGGTGGCACCTCAGGTGGGAGGTTATAAGTTCACCAAGGTAGTCATGGATGGAGGGAGCAGTATCAACATTCTGTATTATGAAACCTTCCGTCGCATGGGGTTGATAGATAAGAGTCTTAAACCGTCCAACACTGTTTTCCATGGTATGGTACCAGGTAAATCGACATATCCTGTTGGCAAGATCGCTTTGGAAGTTGTGTTTGGTGATGAACACGATTCCCGGTCTGATACATTAACCTTTGAGGTGGTGAGGATCCAGAGCCCGTACCACGCACTATTTGGGCGACCGGCTTATGCAAAGTTCATGGCGAGGCCTTGTTATATTTACTTGCAGCTCAAGATGCCGGGTCATAAAGGGACCATTACGGTTCACGGAAGTCATAAAATCGCTTTGGATTGCGAGGAAGGTGATGTGGCTTATGCTGAGTCAGTTTGTGTTACAGAGGAGTTAAAGTTTTATAAAAAAAATGTTGATCCGGCAGACATGACACCTTTGAAGAAGCCCACCACTGAGCATGACCCAACCCTGCATTTCAAACCGGCGGATGAGACCAAACTTGTTGACTTTGTTCCTGGCGATTCATCCAAGCAGTTCAGCATCATCACAAATCTGGATCTGAAATAGGAAAGCGCACTCATCGAGTTCATCCATGAGAACTGGGACATTTTTGCATGGAATCCTTCTGACATGCCAGGTGTACCGAGGGAACTCACTGAGCACACTCTCAATATTGATCCCAAGTTTAAACCGGTCAAGCAATTTCTTCGTCGCTTTAATGAGGAAAGGCGCAAGGCAATTGGTGAAGAGGTGGCCCGGCTCCTGGCTGCTGGGTTCATCATTGAAGTGTTCCACCCTGAGTGGTTGGATAATCCGGTGCTTGTTCTTAAGAAAAACGGCACTTGGTGCATGTGTGTGGATTACACAGATTTGAACAAAGCTTGTCCGGCCGATCCTTTCGCTCTCCCACGTATTGATCAAATCATTGATGCGACGGCGGGTTGTGAGCGTTTGAGTTTTTTGGATGCTTATTCAGGCTATCATCAGATCAAAATGGCAGTTAAGGACCAGGAGAAGACCGCCTTCATCACTCCTTTTGGAGCCTTCTGTTATGTTTCTATGCCCTTTGGGCTCAAGAGTGCCCAGGCAACTTATCAGCGCTGTGTGCAGAATTGTCTTCACACTCAGATTGGGCGCAATGTTCATGCCTATGTTGATGACATTGTGGTGAAGTCCAGGGAGAAGGAGACATTGATAGATGATCTCAAGGAGACCTTTGACAATCTGCGAGTTTACAAGATGATGCTCAATCCGGACAAGTGTGTCTTTGGTGTTCCGGCAAGCAAGCTTCTAGGCTTTCTGGTGTCTAACATGGGTATTGAGGCTAATCCAGAGAAGATCAAAGCGATTACATCTTTGGCTAAACCGGCGTGCATCAATGATGTTCACTGTCTAGCAGGTCGGATTGCAACACTAAGCCGGTTTATTAGCCATTTGGGAGAGAAGGCGATCCCTTTATATCAGATGCTGAAGAAAACAGACACCTTTGTCTAGAGTGATGCAGCTAATGCGGCGTTTGAAGACTTGAAGCGGCAGTTGGCTGAACCGCCAGTCCTTGCTGCTCTGGTTGACAGGGAGCCTCTATTGTTGTATGTGGCTGCTAATGCCCGTGTCGTCAGTGTGGCAATCATGGTGGAGCGCAAGGAGGCTGGTAAGGAGTATCCGGTTCAACGACCGGTTTACTACATCAGTGAGGTACTTATCGAGTCAAAGCAGCGATATCCGCATTGGCAGAAACTTGTATATGGGGTTTTTATGGCAAGCTGGAAGCTCAAGCAATATTTTCAAGGCCATCCTATTACAGTGGTCAGTTCAGCTCCATTAGGTGATATAATTCAGAACAGGGAGGCAACTGGCCGGGTTGCAAAATGGGCAATTGAGCTTGGTCCACATGGTATAAAGTATGTGCCTCGAACAGCTATAAAATCTCAGGCACTTGTGGATTGAGCTTGGTCCACATGGTTTTATCAACGATTGTACTGAGTTGCAGGCGCCGGAGGACAAACCGGATAATACATACTGGACTATTCACTTTGATGGGTCCAGACAATTGGAGGGCTCGGGGGCTGGTGTTGTTCTTACTTCCCCTCGAGGTGATAAGATTCGTTATGTCCTCCGTTTAATGTTCCCCTGTGCTAACAATGCAGCTGAGTACGAGGCTCTGCTTCATGGACTCCGCGTGGCCAAGGAGATGAACTTAAGCCAGGTGCGATGCTTTGGAGACTCTAATCTGGTGGCTCAGCAAGTTTCTCGTACTTGGGATTCTAAGGATCCACTCATGGTGGCTTACAGACGTGAGGTGGATATTGTGGGGGTTTACTTCAAAGGGTATCAGGTTGAGCATATCGACCGGCGCAAAAACGAAGCAGCAGATGCGTTGAGCCGGCTTGGATCTCAGCGTAAACCGGTACCTCCCAATACCTTTCTAGATATCTTGCATAACCCGTCTGTTAAGCTGCCTACAGAGGAGGATTTGGCTGTTCCTGATCCGGAGGCTCAATTAGTGGCCGCTTTGCATGTTGTGCCGGATTGGACAGTTCCGTATCTGGCGTATATGAACCGGGGCGAGTCACCAGATGATGAAGTCCTGGCTCGGCAGATTGTTCGGCGATCCAAATCCATGGTTATTCACAATGGCGAGTTACACCGCTGCAGCGTTTCAGGCGTATTTCAGCGTTGTGTTTCCCCTGAAGAAGGCCAAGAAATCCTACGGGAAATTCATGAAGGGTATTGTGGTCATCATGCCGGTTCGAAGTCCTTGGTTGCAAAGGCTTTCCGTCATGGGTTCTACTGGTTGACAGCTCATGCTGATGCGGAGGATCTGGTAAAGCGGTGTGATGCTTGTCAAAAGTTTTCACGCAGGGCTCATGTTCCGGCTCAAGAATTAAGGATGATTCCCATCACTTGGCCGTTTACCACCTGGGGGCTTGACATGGTTGGACCGTTTAAGCGCTCCAGGGATAAGAAGACCCACCTGCTGGTGGCGGTTTACAAGTTTACCAAGTGGGTTGAAGCGGAGCCTGTCAGCAAGTGTGATGCAGCTAGGGCGATTCAATTTCTCAAGAAGATTATCTTCCGCTTTGGCTTTCCACACAACATCATCAGGGATAATGGCACAAACCTCTCTAAAGGTGAGATGGAAGATTTTTGTCAGAGAGAACACATCCGGCTTGACTTAGCATCTGTGGTGCACCCCCAGACCAATGGACAAGCAGAGAGAGCTAATCAAGAAATCTTGAAGGGTATTAAACCCCGACTTATGGTTCCTTTAAAGCGGACGCCGGGTTGTTGGGTGGAAGAATTGCCTTCTGTGTTATGGAGCATCAACACTACTCCCAACAGATCGACGGGTTACACGCCTTTCTTCATGGTGTAGGAGCAGAGGCGGTCCTACCAAGTGATATTCGTCACGATTCACCCCGGGTTGCTAATTATGTTGAAGCGGACAATGAGCAAGCGCGCCAGGAGGCGTTGGACCTGTTGGATGAAAAACGCGACATGGCTTTAGCCAGTTCGGCGGTTTACCAGCAAGACCCGCGGTGCTATCATAGCTGCCGGGTTAGAACAAGAACCTTTCAAGAAGGCGATTTGGTGCTCCGGCTCATCCAGGATCAGGCCGACATGCACAAGTTATCCCCACCTTGGGAAGGACCCTTTGTGGTCAGCAAAAATCTGCACAATGGATCATACTGCCTCATTGACGTTCGAGACAAGTCACGTACTTCTGAGGAGGAGACCCGGCGGCCGTGGAACATAGCTCTCTTACGACGTTACTATACTTGAGCCATAGGCTTTTCGTATGTACATATTTCGATAATGTATATATTATGATGAATAAAATAAACTAGCATCCTTGCTATAAGCAGGGCCTCTGCTGTTTTTTCTCTCAAAATATCTTTTGAGTTGCATGGGGGCTTCAGCTGTCAAAGCGGAGTACTACCTATTAAACCGGCTATTATGCCCCAATACAGCTCGGGAGCTTCACACCCGAAGGGCCAAAGAGAGTCTGGATGCTATGCACAACTGAAACATAGGCACCTAATGAGCACAACTCATCATGTTACTTGGGGGCTCCTTGTGTCAAATACTCAGGAGTTTGAATGGACCCTTGTAGCTGGGTATCGCCCCACGGCTCGGAAGCCTGATATATTTACCTAAAACCCCGGGTTAACCTGCCTTCATCAAGTAAGCCACTCCTATCCAGGTCACCCTGGCACGACCCTCTGAACGTTTGATAGTTACTTTCATTGAGACCCTGCACTTGTCAAAGTTAAAATGGTGATTGGTTAGTTGGAGGGCCATCTTAAAAGGCTTTGTCAAATGGTTTAACTCAGTGGCCTGGCAGCCCATGAAAAGCCTCGAATTTGGGCCTGGCATCCCTCGAAAAGCCTTGACTACACGGTCTTATTTGCACTTGTTTCTTTTTGCTGACTTTTTGTGTTAAACCGGTATCTTCGATCTAGTATGGCTTTTCAAGTCATCGTTTTAACCCGGTGTTTGTTAACTCGGCTTGGGTTTCAACTAAAAGTTGACGAACCTTATTAAACCGGAGTTTATTAACCTGACCTGGCTTTGACTACTTGTCGCTAGTTTTTGATCATATGGTGCTCATCGTAGCCCGGAATGGCTTCTTATACACCATCAGTACAAGGTGAAGTTGTAGAAAAACTTCAATATTTGGGTATTCACCCTATTACAGTCAAAAGTTGGTAAACCAACTAACGTGATATCACATCACAGGTATGAGTTATTTCATATTTCGTCGAGTTTGATTATCAATCAGGCTTTGCCTTGGGCATTATGACCCGTCCGGCAGTAAAACGCCAGGACAATTCTTTTTATGCAGACATAGGGATTACATCTTATGATATATGAGCCAACATTGAAATTTTAATGACGGATCACATAAAGTATTTCCCACTGCATGATGGCAGCAGATCAAAGTATTTTTGCTACCCTATTACAAGGCACTTAAACAGCCCAAAATATGGAATAGTTTTTGTGCAAAATCAACTGGATTGCCGGATCAAGCATCATCACCATGTTGACGTGAGGTAGATGGATCTTCTGGCGTCGATTCAACCTCCTCATCCTCCTCCAATGGTTGGAAATCAACGGTGGTCCAGTTAATCCGGGTTAAGGCCTGAAAGACAGCCTCTTCACTTATAAGATCAGTCGGATCAACGTCAGGGGCGTAAGTATGCTTACGGATTGGCGGAATAAGATTTTGCACTTCCGGAATGACAGCCTCAACCCGTTTGTTGACCGGTGAACCGTCAAGTTTGCTTGTTCTGCCAGTTGACTCACCAGAGGACGCATCTCTCTTGTCACACATTTGAGGGTATCATTGTCAAATACTGCCCCATTTTCCTGTTCACTAGGAAAGCCCTTGGTGATATCAACCGGATCAAGGTCAGCTATCCATGCCTTGGCTCGGGTCAGTGCTAATGAAGCGCCAGCTCTAGCAGCGGACTGCTTCACCTCTTCTATCTCTGCTGGCGTTGTAGATAACTTGGCCAGAGTGTCCTTGATCAATGTTGGGTCTGCATTGTCATAAGAAGTTGCGCAGATAACCCGTTGGGCACCGGTATACAACTGCTCAATTAGCGTATAGGCGGCCTTGAGCTTCTTCCGCATATCAGAGCCTAGCTGAGCAATGCGGCCACCTACAGCGGTTTACGGATTTCAAGTTAAACCGACAACATTCTAAAGCGGAATGTTCATAAAGCATTGGCAAACAATACTTACCAAATACTGCAGAAGTCATGGCATTGGTTTGGCGCTTTAATCCAGTAAGTTCTTCTGTCACCGGTTTAAGAGCTGCTTCAGCGTCCTCCGCCCGCTTTAGCAACCCAGCTTTTTCAGTATCCCAGTTGATCCGCTCAAAATTGAACCACTCCTTGAGATGTTCCATGGTGGTTAAGGCAGTTTTCAATTCATCCCTGCCCTTGGTGGTTTCTGCTTGTTGGGTTTTCACATTTTCTTGAAGATCGGCAATCTGAGAGACTTGTTGATTTATTTCATTCTGCCACAGCAAGAAGAGCATATCAGTGATTTCTTTCAAAGTCCCAAGCATATAACCAGTTATACACTTGACACTTGGGGGCTAATGAGGATTACTTTTTTCTACTTATTATTGAAGTCCCACGGATTAATACAAGTATTAATCATGGCACTTGGGGGCTAATGTGTCTTTGATCAGAAATGCACAAGGGAAATCAACAAAGTACAGTCTGAGATATGCAAAGTCCCAGTTTGACTTTCGCAAAGCCAAACCGGCCCTTGGGGGCTACAATGCAATGAAGGTACAGAGTAAAGGATCCAACGGTTTACCTCATAGCGCTCCTTCATTAAATTTACCAAACCGGCCTCATAGTCTCGGCTAGTGAAGAGACGGTTCAAGAAGCCGTAATGAAGGTCTTGGGCCGATAAATCGGCATAGTCTAACAAATCCGTTTTGCTCTTCCCCTTATTCATAAAGGCAAATTCATCCTTGGCGGTATGCTTGTATAAAACAACTGGATTGCCTGGGGCGGTATATGCTGTGCCAGTAACAACAAAGTCATCATCCTTGGCGGGGCTTGACGGATTGATATTCTCCTTAGCAGGGCTTGGCGCTTTGGCAGTAGGGCTCGGCGGCTTGGTACCATGGCTTGGTGGATTAACAGTTTGATTTGGAGGGGTGGCATAAGTTGATACATCGACCTGTATCTCCGGTTCAGCCTCTGGCGGATTAGCATCAGCACCTGGATTTTCTGGAGCAAAGGGGTCTGTGGAAATCTCAGGATTTTCGCCCTCGTCTTCAGGGCTCTTCTCCGGATCAACTTCGTCAGCATGGCCGCTGGTCTTGGCCTTTTTACTCAGTCGGGCCTTGGCGCTACAACATTCAAAGTTAGAATATAATAAATTGACGCATGTCCGGAAAGAAATAATGCAAAAATGTACTTACCCAACAACGATCTTCAGGGGAGGCAGCTGAGTGGTTGATGAACCGCCAGACGAGTTGGACGATGCTTGATAATTCGGATCAGACGGATTGAGTGGGCATTGGAAGAAACCCTTCAAAGGATAAAGCTTTTCAGGAGAATAAGTCACCTCTGGACGACGTTTCTGGTTTGGTGTATCTGGTAAACCGGACGATGTGATTTGCTGACCGCTATGCCGGGTTGTACGACGTTCTGCAGCTTGCTGTGACTTCACGGAAAATTTTGGATCCAAATGAGCAAGAGGGTGAGATAGTTTTACTTTCCGGATTGTGCGACGAACTTTTTGAACCGACACAAGATCAAAATCGGAAGAAAGAGTGATTACCTCAGCATTATCTGCGTGGCTCGCCTCAGCCTCCTCCTGGGAAATAATCATTGTCAATACAATGCACAAATAAGGAATCAAGTTAGTCAAGCTTTACCTCTGCATCTGATTCCTTATCTTCTAGCGGATCAGAAGACTCGTCGGTTTTCTTCTTGGGAACCTTCTTGGTAACTATGATCTTTGGACGAGCCTTGGCCGGTTTAGTACATTTCCAGAAGGAGCCGTTGGCCTGTAACAGTAAGGCAAAGCAATATCAAACACACAGTTAAAACGGAGGCGAATCAGTAAATAATAAGATAAATTTTACCGCTGGTGGAGGATTGGAGACGCAAAAAGGTGCCAGTCCGGTTTGACTGCATGCAGAGATTGTCTCATCAAGCATCTTCTTTGTAGATTTAGTAACTTCAAGCTCTGTCATTTCTACTTCATGATAGCATTGAGGGTCTTTTACATTGCTAGTGTATTCATGCATCAATCCGGGATGGCGGCTTAAAGGCAAAATACCCCATGATACCCAGCAGCAGAGGACGTCAATGCCAGTTAAACCATTGGCCATGAGGGCCCGGACCTTGGCGATTTGAGGAGCAAAGGCCCTTCGCTCTGCGGCAGATAAGCGTGATGGTAATGGATGGTTGTTGCTAAGCCGGTGTGGACGATAGCCCGATAGAGGATTTTCTCCGTCAGGGGCAGTGTTCCGACAGTAAAACCAAGTCTGGTTCCAATCTTTAGGATGGCCATGATGTTTTGCATGTGGGAAGTCAATTTCTTTCCATTTCTGAATTGAAACGCCACCAAGCTCTATGTTGGGACCATCAAAGAACTCTGTGCGACGGTTCAAGTGGAAGAAATCCCGGAACAACTTCACAGATGGCTCTTCTTGGAGGTAAACTTCGCAGAAGACCTGAAAGTTGCATATATTAGACACGGAATTTGGTCCAGTGTCTTGTGGATGGAGCTGGAAGCTTGCGAGGACATCCCGGATTTTTTTTGATCCGGGCGGGCTGAATCCCCGGTCTAAGTGTTGCATAAAAACAACCACTTATCCATCTTGAGGTCCAGGAGGGCATTCAGAATCCGGAACACGCCATTGCAGGATCCTTTTGGAAGCTAAAGCGCCAGTGGTGACGTATCCATTGATTTGTGTCTCCGTAATCCGGGATGGAACCCAGTTGCAGGCAGCAAATTGTTTCGTCATCTCGAAAAGGAAAGCTGAGAGAAAAAATAAATGCCGGTTTACAAATTAAACGGTTTAAGTGTATTTTCCAGTGTTAAACTGGCGAATTGCTGATCAAGTTCGGTTGGCGGTTTAAGAGAGGGCTAATGGTATATGGCGGATTGATATTCAAAGGTTAAACCGCCCATAGGCAGAAGGGCTTGGGTTCAAAATCTGCTAAGTGTTGACAGAAACAGGTTTCTCACGGTGATGGAATTAATTAGGATCTAACAAAGGTTCAGTAAGAAAATTTTCTGTGATTCATAAAGGTGTTAAACAGAGCAGAGAAGTTCATGCGTTCTATCAAGAGAGTCCATACAAAGAGGAAGACCTACTAAGTGCTAAATTGGATGCGGAGCAACTACCGCACGGGATTTATGCTACGGTTGAGTCAAAAAAAAAAGCTATGGCAGAAGTGAATACGAAGAGACTAGGATGAGTACTTATGAACGCAGATGCAAACAGGAACCCTAAGAGAAAGATCTAGGGTTATGAGGGAGAAGGTTTACCAGATGCGCAAGACAGCGGAGGAACGCCTAAGGTCTCTGGTACAACCAGGTTGATGCAGCGGCCTCTGTTGATGCAGCGTTCGAAGGTCGAGGGCGACGGCGGAGCTTCAGAGCTGGGGTGTCGAGAGGAAGAAGAAGAAGTGCGGAAGGGGAAGAAAGGAAAGGGCCCCGGGTCTATTTATAAGGAAAATGGATAAGGACCGACGCGAAAATCAAGGAGTCAAAAAGCGGCGAGTGGCGCAGCTGTTGCCTCGATTTCCGGGATGATATTAATAAGAGGAAACTTTTTATTCATTTTTTATAGAGATGACATCATGATGATCCGTTGCTGTATCCAGAGGATGACGTCATGGCGGTTTAACAAAGTTTATGAAGAAGATGTCATGGCGGTTTACGGGAAACAAGGGAAGATGTTCATGGGACTTTCCTAAGTACTAAAAGATTGACATGAATAAATTCAAATCATTCTGGGGCCTAATGTTGGGGATATAACTATTGAGTATAAACCGCCCAGGAGGGGCCGGTTTACACTCAACCGTATTGAAGCCCACGAAGACTCAGAAGATGGTGTTTTACTATGAAGCTTAGAGGCCCGGAGCCCAAAGGCGGATTAGGACCCATAGTGGTAAACCGCCATAGTCATGTAAACTTATGTTGTAAGATAAGGAAGGGAGAGACCGAGCCAAACACTTGTATGAGTTGGCCTCGGGACTCTGTAGACCGGCCGGGCGTCAACCCGTGTATATAAGGGGACGACCCGACGACGGTTCAGGGACAAGAAACACAACTCGATAGCCAGGCATAGCTTGTTTAGCTCCCTGGTTAGCGAGACCCCAATAATCCCATCACAACTAGACGTAGGCTTTCACCTTCATCGAAGGGGCCGAACTAGTATAAAATCCCTCGTGTCCTTAGTCCGGTTTAACCCCTTTAAGCTAACCCGTCGCGATGGCTCCACGACTAAGTCCTTACACAAGGACATCTGATGTGATATTTCTACGACATGACCCGAATGTAATATTCAAGGACAACCAAAAGCCTAAGCTTGGGGATGCCCTGGAAGGCATCCCCTCTTTTGTCTTCGTCTATCCATAACTTTACTTGAGGCTATATTTTTATTCACCACATGCTATGTGTTTTGCTTGGAGCATCTTGTATGATTTGTGTCTTTTCTTTTTAGTTTACCACAATCATCCTTTCTGTACACACCTTCTGGGAGAGACACGCATGAATCGTGATTTATTAGAATGCTCTATGTGCTTCAATTATATCTTTTGAGCTAGGCAATATTGCTCTAGTACTTCACTTATATCTTTTTAGAGCACGACGGTGTTGGGAAACACAGTAATTTCAAAAACATTCCTACGCACACGCAAGATCATGGTGATGCATAGCAATGAGAGGGGAGAGTGTCGTCCACGTACCCTCGTAGACCGTAAGTGGAAGCGTTATGACAATGCGGTTGATGTAGTCGTACGTCTTCATGATCGACCGATCCAAGTATCGAACGTACGGCACCTCCGCGGTCTGCACACGTTCAGCTCAGTGACGTCGCACGAATTCACGATCCAGTAGAGCTTCGAGGGAGAGTTCTGTCAGCACGACGGTGTTAATGAAGCTACCGACGTAGGGCTTTGCCTAAGCACTGCTACAATATTACTGAGGTGGATTATGGTGGAGGGGGGCACCGCACACGGCTAAAGATCAATGATCAACTTGTGTGTTGGGGTGTTCCCCTGCCCCCGTATATAAAGGAGCTAGGGGGAAGGCGGCCGGCTAGGAGGAGGGCGCGCCAAGGGGGGAGTCCTACTCCCACCAGGAGTAGGACTCCTCCTTTCCTAGTAGGAGTAGGAGAAGGGGGAAGGAGGAGAGATGGGGAAAGGAAAGGGGGGCGCCCCCCCTCCTTGTCCAATTCGGACTAGAGGGGGAGGCGGCACGCGGCCCTGCCTTGGCCGCCCCTCCTCTTCTCCACTAGGTCCCAATAGGCCCATTATACTCCCCGGGGGGTTCCGGTAACCCCCCGGTACTCCGGTATATGCCCGAACTTGCCCGGAACACTTCCGAAGTCCAAACATAGTCATCCAATATATCGATTCTTATGTCTCGACCATTTCGAGACTCCTCGTCATGTCTGTGATCATATCCGGGACTCCAAACTACCTTCGGTACATCAAAACACATAAACTCATAATACCGATCGTCACAGAACGTTAAGCGCGCGGACCCTACGGGTTCGAGAACTATGTAGACATGATAGAGACTCATCTCTGGTCAATAGCCAATTGCGGAACCTGGATTCTCATATTGGCTCCTACATATTCTACAAAGATCTTTATCGGTCAAACCGCATAACAACATACGTTTTCCCCTTTGTCATCGGTATGTTACTTGCCCAAGATTCGGTCTTCGGTATCTCAATACCTAGTTCAATCTCATTACCGACAAGTCTCTTTACTCGTTTCGTAATGCATCATCCCGCAACTAACTCATTAGTCACATTGCTTGCAAGGCTTATAGTGATGTGCATTACCGAGAGGGCCCAGAGATACCTCTCCGACAATCAGAGTGACAAATCCTAATCTCGATCTATGCGAACTCAACAAGTACCATCAGATACACCTGTAGAGCACCTTTATAATCACCCAGTTACGTTGTGACGTTTGGTAGCACATAAAGTGTTCCTTCGGTAATCGGGAGTTGCATAATCTCATAGTCATAGGAACGTGTATAAGTTATGAAGAAAGCAATAACAGTAAACTAAAACGATCAAGTGCTAAACTAACGGAATGGGTCAAGTCAATCACATCATTCTCCTAATGATGTGATCCATTTATAAAATGACAACTCATGTCTATGGTTAGGAAACGTTAACCATCTTTGATTAACGAGCTAGTCAAGTAGAGGCATACTAGTGACACTATATTGTCTATGTATTCACACATGTATTATGTTTCCGGTTAATACAATTCTAGCATGAATAATAAACATTTATCATGAAATAAGGAAATAAATAATTACTTTATTATTGCCTCCAGGGCATATGTCCTTCAGTCTCCCACTTGCACTAGAGTCAATAATCTAGTTCACATTGCTATGTGATTTAACACCAATAGTTCACATCACCATGTGATTAACACTCAAAGTGTTTACTAGAGTTAGTAATCTAGTTCACATCGTCATGTGATTAACACCCGAAGAGTACTAAGGTGTGATCATGTATTGCTTGTGAGAGTAGTTTAGTCAACGGGTCTGCCACATTCAGATCCGTATGTGTATTTTGCAAATTTCTACGTCTACAATGCTCTGCACGGAGCTACTCTAGCTAATAGCTCCCACTTTCAATATGTATCTAGATCAAGACTTAGAGTCATCCAGATCGGTGTCAAAGCTTGCATCGATGTAACTCTTTACGACGAACTCTTTATCACCTCCATAACCGATAAATATTTCCTTATTCCACCAAGGATGATTTTGACTGTTGTCCAGTGATCTACTCCTAGATCACTATTGTACCCTCTTGCCAAACTCCTGGTGAGGTACACAATAGGTCTGGTACACAGCATAGCATACTTTATAGAACCTATGATAGAGGCATAGGGAATGAATTTTCATTCTCTTTCATTTTCTGCCATGGTCGGGTTTTGAGTCTTACTCAACTTCACACCTTGCAACACAGGCAATAACTCCTTCTTTGACTGTTCCATTTTGAACTACTTCAAAATCTTATCAAGGTATGTATTCATTGAAAAATCTTATCAAGCGTCTTGATCTATCACTATACATCTTGATGCTCAATGTGTAAGTAGCTTCACCGAGGTCTTTCTTTGAAAAACTCCTTTCAAACACTCCTTTATGCTTTCCAGAAAATTTTACATTATTTTTGATCAACAATATGTCATTCACATATACTTATCAGAAATGCTGTAGTGCTCCCACTCACTTTCCTGTAAATACAGGCTTCACCATAAGTGTGTATAAAACTATATGCTTTGGTAAACTCATCAAAGCGTATATTCCAACTCCAAGATGCTTGCACCAGTCCATAGATGGATTGCTGGAGCTTGCATACCTTGTTAGTACCTTTAGGTTTGACAAAACCTTCTGGTTGCATCTTATACAACTTTTCTTTAAGAAATATCCATTTAAGGAATGCAGTTTTGACATCCATTTGCCAGATTTCATAAAATATGGCAACTGCTAACATGATTTGGACGGATTTAAGCATCGCTACAGTTGAGAAAATCTCATCGTAGTCAACACCTTGAACTTGTCAAAAACCCTGTTGTGACAAGTCGAGCTTTGTAGATAGTAACACTACTATCAGTGTCCGTCTTCCTCTTGAAGATCCATTTATTAAATATGGCTTGCCAATCATCAGTCAAGTCCACCAAAGTCCACACTTTGTTCTCATACATGGATCCTATCTCAGATTTCATGGCCTCAAGCCATTTTGTGGAATCTGGGCTCATCATCGCTTCCTCATAGTTCATAGGTTCATCATGGTCTAGTAACATGACTTCCAGAATAGGATTACCATACCACT
The DNA here is from genome assembly GCF_002162155.2 of Triticum dicoccoides. Classification (NCBI taxonomy): domain Eukaryota; kingdom Viridiplantae; phylum Streptophyta; class Magnoliopsida; order Poales; family Poaceae; genus Triticum; species Triticum dicoccoides. Next base: position 578,132,041 of record NC_041387.1, on the reverse strand, counting down.
TTGGTGCGTACCATACTCTGGAAGACCTATGAGGTTCAATAGTAACTTGATCTAAAGTCTCATGATCATCATCATTAGCTTCCTCACTAATTGGTGTAGGAATCACTCGAACTGATTTATGTGATGAACTACTTTCCAATTCGGGTGTAGGTACAATTACCTTATCAAGTTCTACTTTCCAACCACTCACTTCTTTTGAGAGAAACTCCTTCTCTAGAAATGATCCAAATTTAGCAACAAATGTCTTGCCTTCGGATCTGTGATAGAAGGTGTACCCAACAGTCTCCTTTGTGTATGCTATGAAGACACATTTCTCCGATTTGGGTTTGAGCTTATCAGGTTGAAGTTTTTTCACATAAGCATCACAGCCCCAAACTTTAAGAAACGACAACTTTGGTTTCTTGCCAAACCACAGTTCATAAGGCGTCATCTCAATGGATTTTGATGGTGCCCTATTTAATGTGAATGCAGCCGTCTCTAAAGCATAACCCCAAAAAGATAGTGGTAAATCTGTAAGAGACATCATAGATCGCACCATATCTAGTAAAGTATGATTACGACGTTCAGACACACCATTACGCTATGGTGTTCCAGGTGGCGTGAGCTGTGAAACTATTCCACATTATTTTATATGAAGGCCAAACTTGTAAGTCAAATATTCTCCTCGACGATCAGATCGTAGAAACTTTATTTTCTTGTTACGATGATTCTCCACTTCACTCTGAAATTCTTTGAACTTTTCAAATGTTTCAGACTTGTGTTTCATTAAGTAGATATACCCATATCTTCTCAAATCATCTTTGAAGGTTAGAAAATAATGATACTCGCCACGAGCATCAACACTCATTGGATCACATACATCGGTATGTATTATTTCCAATAAGTCAGTAGCTCGTTCCATTTCTGGAGAACGGAGTTTTAGTCATCTTGCCCATAAGGCACGGTTCGCAAGCATCAAATGATTCATAATCAAGTGATTCCAAAAGTCCATCTTTATGGAGTTTCTTCATGCGCTTTACACCGATATGACCCAAACGGCAGTGCCACAAATATGTTGCACTATCATTATCGACTTTGCATCTTTTGGCATCAATATTATGAATATGTGTATCACTATGATTAAGATTCAATAAACCATCAACATTGGGTGTATGACCATAGAAGGTTTTATTCATGTAAATAGAATAACAATTTATTCTCCGTCTTAGATGAATAATCGTATCACAATAAACATGATCTAATCATATTTATGCTCAACACAAACACAAAATGACATTTTGTCAGGACCCCGATTCTATGCCACACCGATCTAGCATGTAACACTTCATATCACTTTGCGGCCTCACGCACGGTATTCCCACGGGTGTCGCCTTACCATGCCCGGGACCGTTTGCGCCTCTTGGCACACGTATATGATAATGTCGCTAGCATCCATATGACAAAGAACCCGGGCTGACATGGCTAGTCGTGAACCCAAAGTGGCACTACCTTACAGGGACAGGCATACATGACCCAGCATCATAGTTCTGCCACCAAAGACTAGCAGGACCTTCCAGGTGGTATGTGGCATAGGTGACCTTGTCATCTTCAGCTACGTTCGCGGAACGCAACTTATGAGTGATGCTACGGAGCCAGTCATCTGCATCGAGTGGCTCGATGGAATGATGAAAGGTAGGTGGGTGCAAGCGAATGAAGTCATGAATGGTTACAGACCCTTTGAACTGATGTGCGGTGTTCTCCTCGATACATGCCAACAAGCGGTTAGACTCACGCTTGTTCCTCTCCATCTCTAGCATGAACTCTGTCAACGAAGGCTGGTCAGGAGGATCCTCATCCCTACCATCTCCGTGGTTCTGGCTACGAGCAACAGAACTTCGCTTAGCTGATGACATCCTGAGAAACGAAACCAAGGACGGAATCAGCATCATCTATAGGCTATAGAATGTAGGACAAGGAATTTAGTAACTCTCGAACTCCTAGGGCAATTCCGGCAGCATAACGACAGTAAAATGCTCAGAATGAGACATCCTGCCAACAATGGGGTAGTACAACAACTCAACATCACCACTCAAGGTTCTGAGATAGTACTAAACAGACTACACCGGAAATACTCAAAATTGGGGTATGACTCTGATCAACCAATCCTATGGGACTACGGAGTAGTAACACGTGATGCTAATAGACGGAAGAGAAGCCTAGTTCCTTAACCCCGTCGGAAAGATAGGATGACTCAGATCAGAAGTCCATGAGGTAAAGGAGTAAAAAGAGCCTTACGTTCCTTCCCACAATCAATTCCCTTATATAACTAAAGAATTTCTAGACTCAACTTCGACCAGTTTGGCTTGGTAATCCTACAGGCAGTCAGGCTCTGATACCAAAGCTGTCAGGACCCCGATTCTATGCAACACCGATCTAGCATGTAACACTTCATATCACTTTGCGGCCTCACGCACGGTATTCCCACGGGTGTCGCCTTACCATGCCCGGGACCGTTTGCGCCTCTTGGCACACGTATATGATAATGTCGCTAGCATCCATATGACAAAGAACCCGGGCTGACATGGCTAGTCGTGAACCCAAAGTGGCACTAACTTACAGGGACAGGCATACATGACCCAGCATCAAACGTGTCGGTCATCAGCGAGTGAATCCGGGCTGTAGCAACTGGGCTAGCAGGACTCTGGTAAACCGGGCGGTAGCAGGCTAACAGGACTCTGGTAGACACCGCATGACATTTCCCTGAAGGGACAGACACAGGAACGAAGAAGGACACATGCCGGCCAGCCTAAGTGTTCCGGAGCAGTAGCAAGCTACCAGGGCTCAGTGGAAGCACTAGGAGACATTTGCCGGTAAGAGAGACTACTAAGGATAAACAACTAGATAGTCAGATCCCACACATAGCAATACACATTACACGTACGCATAACATGCAAGTATGTGCTGTACAACAGGGCATCACAGCATAACTCAACAACTCATATAGATAAAGGCTCAGAAGAGCCATCATAGCATTTATTACAAACAGGGGTCACATGACCCAACATTCAGAGCAATCAAGCAACAAGAGGAAGCATTACATGTCTGAGTACAGACATCTACAAATGAAAAAGGCTAAAGAGCCTGACTATCTACAACATCCGATCAAGATCGTAGTTGAGGTACAAGCTACTCGTCGAAGTCCACAAGACACTAGTAAGACCAAAGCCTCCGCTGCAAAAACATAAATAAAGCAACATGAGTACAAAGGTACTCAGCAAGACTTACGTCAGATCCTGCCATACATGCATTTGTATCAAGAGGGTAATGTGGGGTTTAGTTGCAGCAAGCTAGCTTTGACTCTGTGGCTAACATGTTCTACGACTACCAGAACTTCTTTGAGGTGATATGGCGCACACGAGTCCACTAATCACCACACAATACACTACTATGGATTCATCCCCGTCTCCCTACGAGAAGGCCATCCATAGCACTCACACTTGTATTGAGCATTTTATAGTAACCACTTCAAGTTGTCTATGTACCATGTAAGCATCCAAGAAGTCCATAACCGCGGACCCGGCTATTCGAATAGATCATGTTAACCCTGTAGGGGTGTACTTCTTCACACACGCTCTCGCCACTTACCGCCATGTACACGTCATGTATCTCGGCAACCTTCAAGCGAAAGCCTGGCGAGGGTGTCGGCCACGACCTGACTAACCACACAAGACTCTAGCCCAGGTTTATAGCCTATTCGGGTTCCATCCGCAAGGAGATCCGGCCGGGGTTTCGCTCACGGCCCCAAACGATGTGTGCAGGGTTCCCGAGCCCACCATCCGGGTGCCACTCGGTACAACAGGCCACGTGTGCCTAGTCTGTCCCAAGCCCACCTGGCCGGGTGCCACTTGGTAGACTACTAACACTGCCTACAAACACCAGAAACTAGTTGCGACTCCTGGATAGAGATCAAGTTGGTTAATAAGTCGAGAAGGGCCGAGTTACCGGAACCCAATGTGTGGTAGTATCGAGTCATTGGACAACATACATAGAACTCAGTGCTTAAGGACGGTTCCAGTGAGACAACCCACCATGTACTCCTACATGGCCTCTCACCGCTACCTTTACCAAATCGTGTTCACACACTTCACTCTCAGCATCAGAACATAGAACACTTCACTCCAATTCATTCCCAATGAATCAGACCTGACACACTCTAAGCAATAGCAGGCATTGCATGGTAGGAACACAACAATGGCTTCAATCAATTCCTACACATGCTAGTGGGTTTCAACTATTTACTGTGGCAATGACAGGTCATGCAAAGGAATGGGTTCAACTACCGCAGCACAAAGTAGCAGATGAATCGTTGTTGTCCTAATGCAATAACTGAGAGCAGGAGCGAGAGAGTAGGATTTTATCGGAATGAACAAGGGGGTTTGCTTGCCTGGTAGATCAACAAGGGAGGCACTGCTTCACAAACAGGTACTCTGGAACGGTCTCCGGAGCAGGACCTATCGAGAAGGAACGGTGCCAACAATCAATACACAAGCATATGCAACAATATGATGCATGAACATGGCATGAAGATGTGATGCTGTTTGAGCTAATGCAACTAGTATTCATTTGGTTTGAAGTCCATTTGAACCAAAGGTTCAAATGCATCTCCAAATAAGCTCTTTATATAAGCCATTTTAGTGTTTCACTTATACAGCAGGTATAACTTGGTTTTTCATGCATGAGACTGGTACAGATGGATAGGTTGCATTTTTCTGATAATTTTTCATATATAATTTATTTCAATCTGAGCTACGGTTGAATTGATATGAATTTTTGAAGTTTTGAACATTTTCTGGAATTTCCTGATTTATTTTAATTCCAGAAAATATGTTATTGCGCCAGCATGACGTCATGCCTGCGTCAGCAGGTCAACGGTGCTGACCAGGTCAAACCTGACGACTGGGACCCACATGTCAGTGTAACATCTAACTAACAGAGTTAGTTAGTGTTAGGTTAGCACTAATCTAGGTTAATTAGGGCCTGGGCCCACCTGTCAGAGAGACAACTAATTAACTGAGTTAATTAGCGCTAACTAAACTAACACCTAAACTAAACAGGGGCATGGCCCATGCGTCAGTGACCCTGGGGGGGTCAAACCCCAGGTCAAACAAGTCAAACCCGCCGGCGGTTAGTCACCGGCGAGATCCGCGGCGTACTTGTGCCCCGGGTTTCCTCTGTGGTGCTCCAAATGACGCGCGGCTAGGCGCGTTGGAGAGCCAGCTCAATGGCGCATCGGCCGGTGGCCATGGCTGGGCCTGGGATGGCCGGAGTCGGTGGCGGTGAGCTCGGTTGCGGCCGCTGGAGTTCGGTCGTGCATGAGAGTGCGTTTGGAGCTCGAAGACGAGAGAAGCAAAGCGCTAGGGATGCTCTACGGGGCCTTACGAGCTTGTTGGACTCGCCGGGGTGACCAAATGGTCACCAGAGCTGCGTCGGCGGCGAGCTCGGTAGCGGCGAAGGTTCGGCCATGGTGGATACGACAACTAGAGGGCGAGCGCGACCAGGGGAGAGAGGGGAGAAGAAGCAGGGCTCACGGCGGACTTGCAGGGCTGCTCGTTGTGGCCGGGGACGCGCTGGAGACGACGAAGCGGCGATGGCGATCTGCAGCGGCCGGAGGTGATGAAGGCGACGGCGACGGCTCCACGAGGCGCTCCGGCTTGTGTGGCTCGGCGGAGAGCTTCAGAGCGAGGAGGCGGAGCTCCTGCACGTGTCGGAGAGGCAAGGGGGAGGCGGTGGCTACGGCAACGGCGTGCAGCAGCGACGGTAGCGTTCGGGCATGGTGGGGAAACGGCGAGGGAGAGAACAGGGGGAGAGTGAGATCGGTCGGGGCGGCGCGTGGCGTCGCGCGGGGCATCCAGACGACGAGGGGGAGAAGCAGGAGGTGGCGGGGAGACGTGGCTCCAGCCGGACGCGTGGCCGCGCGCGCCGGCGCGTGCCCCTGTCCTCCTGGCGCGAGGAAGGGGACGACTGGCGTCGGCCAGCTGGCTGGGCCGGCTTGCTGGGCCGCTGGGCTAGGCCACACAGTGCCAGGCCGCGGGTAAGTCCAGGTAGGGTTTTCCTCTTTTATTTCTTTTTCTATTTTTCTGACATTTGTTTTGATTTAATTAAAATACTAAATCATTTTATTACCTTATGCCAATTTTTGCAGGAGCTAAATATATTATTCCAGAGCTCCTCAGCAAATGGCATAATTTTTGGACATATATTATATATATGACATATATATATCCAATGCAAATAATTATCGGATTAATCCAAATGGCCAAAATAAATATCCATGAGCTCCTAAAATATTTGTTTGAATTTTACCTCTGACCAATACTTTCAGAGAGCAACATGAACATTTTCTTGGACCTTTTTGGAACAATTTTTATTTGGGTCATTTTCAGAGATGATTCTGAGGGTTTCACAAGTCCTCATTTCAAAATTAAATGGAATTTAAAAATGATGCACAACTGGCTAGCTAGTCTAGGTCATACCAGAACTAGGGATGTGACAACTCGCCCCCACTTGAAAGAATCTCGTCTCGAGATTCAGGGGTCGACGGAAAGAAGGTGGGGTACTCCAATCGAAGACGATCTTCTCGCTCCCAAGTAGCTTCTCTCTCGGAATGATGAGACCACTGAACCTTGAGAAACTTGATGTTCTGACGTTGGGTAACACACTCTGCTTGATCAAGAATGCGAACCGGGTACTCTCGGTATGTGAGGTTATCTTGGAGATCAAGCGTTTCGTGGTCCACTCCGCGGATAGGATCCGAGAAGCAACGCCTGAGTTGAGAGACGTGGAAGACATCGTGAACTCGAGAAAGATGTGGGGGTAGTTCCAACTGGTAGGCAACCTCTCCTCGTTTAGCGAGAATACGAAAAGGACCAATGTAACAAGGAGCCAACTTGCCCTTGATACCGAAACGATGGGTACCCTTCAAAGGAGTAACCCGAAGGTAAGCTTTGTCGCCAATTTCATAAGTCATATCCTTATGATGACGATCATAGTGGCTCTTTTGACGAGACTGGGCTGTTTTCAAATTCTCACGAATGATGCGAACTTGCTCTTCTGCCTCCTGGATCATGTCCGGTCCAAAGAATTGTCTTTCACCAGTTTCTGACCAGTTCAAAGGTGTTCGACATCTTCGTCCATAGAGAACCTCAAAAGGAGCTTTCTTGAGACTGGATTGATAGCTATTGTTATAAGCAAACTCAGCAAAAGGAAGGCATTTCTCCTAATCCATACCGAATGAGATAACGCAAGCTCTAAGCATGTCTTCGAGAATTTGATTGACCCTTTCCACCTGACCACTTGACTGAGGGTGGAAAGCGGTACTGAAGGAAAGATGGGTTCCCATGGCAGTTTGGAAACTCTCCCAGAAATGAGAAGTGAAAAGACTACCACGGTCTGAATTGATCTCTAGTGGAACACCATGAAGTGACACTATTCGAGAAATGTATAAGTCAGCGAGCTGACTAGCAGTGATACTCTCTCGAACAGGAAGGAAGTGAGCCACTTTGGAGAGACGATCAATGACTACGAAGATAGCATTATTCCCTTTCTTGGTCCTGGGAAAGCCGGTGATGAAGTCCATACCAACTTTATCCCATTTCCACTCAGGAATAGCTAAAGGCTGAAGAGTGCCAGCAGGCCTTTGATGCTCTGCCTTAACGCGACGGCAAACGTCACATTTAGCAATGAACTCAGCAATTTCTCTCTTCATCCTAGTCCACCAGAACCTCTGGCGTAGGTCCTGATACATCTTAGTACTACCGGGATGAATTGTGAGAGGGGATTCATGCGCCTCCTTAAGAATCAATTGTTGCATCTGCTGACTCTTGGGAACCACCAAGCGGTTCCCAAAGTAAACAACACCTCATTCATCTGTAGAGAAACAACCAGCTACTCCCTTGGAGATATTTTTCTTGATTCAGGAGATTCCTGTATCATGCTTCTGGACTTCTATGATACGATCCACAATAGTAGGTTTCGCCACCAAGGTAGAAAGGAATCCGTGAGGAGCAATGTGAAGGTTGAGCTTACAGAATTCCTCATGGAGAAGTGGTTGGCCTTGCTGTAACATGAGATTGTTGCAATAGGATTTACGGCTTAGCGCATCAGCCATGACATTAGCTTTGCCTGGGGTGTAGGTAATCCCTAGATCATAATCTGTGATCAACTCCAACCAACGTCTTTGCCTAAGGTTCAAATCTGGTTGGGTGAAGATATACTTGAGACTCTGGTGATCTGTGTAAATCTCGCAACGTTTACCAAGGAGGTAATGTCGCCAGGTCTTCAGTGCATAGACTACGGCTGCAAGCTCTAGATCATGTGTAGGATAATTCTCCTCATGTGGATGCAACTGTCGAGATGCATAGGCAATCACATGACGATCCTGCATAAGAATGCAACCTAGTCCCTGTCGTGAGGCGTCGCAGTAGATAACAAAGTCCTTTGTGAAATCCGGTGGCACAAGTATGGGAGCAGAAGTCAGGCGCCTTTTCAGCTCCTGAAAACTGTACTCACACTGTGGGGACCACTCAAACTTTTTATCTTTCTTGAGAAGTTCCGTGAGGGGTTTGGCTACTTTGGAGAAGTTTTCAACAAAGCGGCGACAATAGCTGGCTAGACCAAGGAAACTCCTAACTTGTTTGACTGTTTCAGGTGGAGTCCAATCGAGAACGGCCTTAACTCTCTCGGGATTGACAGCAATGCCCTTACCAGAGATTACGTGGCCTAGGTAGGTCACTTCTGTCAACCAAAATTCGCACTTGGAGAACTTGGCATAAAGACGGTGCTCTCTGAGTTTTTCTAACACAAGTCTAAGATGTTCGGCATGCTCTTCCTCGTTCTTCGAGTAAATAAGAATATCATCAAGGTAAACCATGACAAATTTATCTAGGTACTCCATGAAGATCGAGTTCATCAAGCGGGAGAAAGTAGCTGGAGCGTTGGTTAGACCAAAGGACATGACGGTGTACTCGTACTGGCCATAACGAGTGACAGAGGCCGTCTTGGGGATGTCCCCATTTCTGATCTTGATTTGGTGGTAGCCTAACCTCAAATCCATCTTGGAAAAGACTGAGGATCCAACGAGCTGATCATACAGGTCGTTGATCCTGGGGAGCGGATATTTGTTCTTTATCGTGACCAAATTAACGGGACGATAATCTACAACCATCCGATCCGTACCATCCTTCTTCTTAACAAAGAGGACGGGGCAAGCCCAAGGAGAAGAACTAGGACGGATGAAACCCTTTTGCAAGGACTCATCAAGTTGTTTCTTAAGCTCGACTAGTTCTAAGGGTGCCATCTTGTAAGGTCTCCTAGAGATTGGAGCAGTTCCTGGGATAAGATCTATGACGAACTCTACATCTCTGTCAGGTGGAACACCTGGCAGTTCTTCTGGAAAGACATCCGGAAAGTCACGGACTACCGGGATATCTTCAAGGTCTGGAAGAGGGCTGGCATTAAGAGAATAGAGCTGACGCTTTGCAACTCTAGTGGAGACAGTGACTATCTTGCCAGATGGGTGTGTAAGCTGAACAGACCTGGTGTAACAATCAATCTTGGCATGATGAGCTGTCATCCAGTCCATACCCAAGATGATGTTAATATCTAAGGACTTGAGGGCTACAAGTGATGCAAGGAATACAAGTCTGTCAACAAGGATTTCGTTACCATGGCTGATTCTGGTGGTCTACCATCTAGACCCTGGGGTTTGGATTTCAAGCGGAGTTGGCATATCACAAAATGACATGTCATGCAAACGAGCATAGCCTTCAGAGATGAAGGAGTGAGATGCTCCAGTATCGAACATAACCGATGCTGGATGACAATTGACAAGGAGTGTACCAAGAACGACATCTGGATCATCATGAGCGTCTTTAGCTAAGACGTGATGCACACGTCCACGTTCAGTGGGGGCTGACTTGACCCTGATCATCTTGCGTGATGGCTTAACACATCCAACAGTCTTCTCGGGCTGGGGTGGAGCATAACTAGTCTGAGAGCAGTCACGTGCATAGTGTCCTGGCTTCCCGCATGTGAAGCAAGTCCCTGAAGTTGGACGTGGACCCGCACTGACAAGCGGTCTACCAGTAGGCCTGGGTGGAACACACGACTGAGCTGGGGGAGGCACCACATAGGATGGCCTCGGTGTATATCCAGAAGGAAGAGCGGAGTTTGGAACCCAAATTCGGCGCTTTTGAGAACTAGAACCGGAGGAAGATCCCAAATCACAGGTGTGCTTACGAGACTCCTCGTAAGTGAGCTGAGCTGTCTCTGCATTAATAGCCTTGTTCACAAGAGCTTGGAATGTATCACAATGATGCAGGTGGAGATCACGACGCAACTTGGGGTTGAGACCCTTCCGGAACCTAGCTTGCTTCTTGGCGTCCGTGGACACCTCTTCTGTGGCATAACAGGCGAGGTTCTCAAACTCTCTACTATAAGCATCAACAACCATCTTGCTCTGGGTGAAACTACAAAACTCTTCTCTCTTGCGATCGATGAGGGCCTCAGGAATGTGATGCTCACGAAAAGCCTTAGTGAAATCTCTCCAGGTAGGAATCTGACCAGCTGGAAGCATAGCCTCATAGTTCTGCCACCAAAGACTAGCAGGACCTTCCAGGTGGTATGTGGCATAGGTGACCTTGTCATCTTCAGCTACGTTCGCGGAACGCAACTTATGAGTGATGCTACGGAGCCAGTCATCTGCATCGAGTGGCTCGATGGAATGATGAAAGGTAGGTGGGTGCAAGCGAATGAAGTCATGAATGGTTACAGACCCTTTGAACTGATGTGCGGTGTTCTCCTCGATACGTGCCAACAAGCGGTTAGACTCACGCTTGTTCCTCTCCATCTCTAGCATGTACTCTGTCAATGAAGGCTGGTCGGGAGGATCCTCATCCCTACCATCTCCGTGGTTCTAGCTACGAGCAACAGAACTTCGCTTAGCTGATGACATCCTGAGAAACGAAACCAAGGACGGAATCAGCATCATCTATAGGCTATAGAATGTAGGACAAGGAATTTAGTAACTCTCGAACTCCTAGGGCAATTCCGGCAGCATAACGACAGTAAAATGCTCAGAATGAGACATCCTGCCGACAATGGGGTAGTACAACAACTCAACATCACCACTCAAGGTTCTGAGATAGTACTAAACAGACTACACCGGAAATACTCAAAATTGGGGTATGACTCTGATCAACCAATCCTATGGGACTACGGAGTAGTAACACGTGATCCTAATAGACGGAAGAGAAGCCTAGTTCCTTAACCCCGTCGGAAAGATAGGATGACTCGGATCAGAAGGCCATGAGGTAAAAGGAGTAAAAAGAGCCTTACGTTCCTTCCCACAATCAATTCCCTTATATAACTAAAGAATTTCTAGACTCAACTTCGACCAGTTTGGCTTGGTAATCCTACAGGCAGTCAGGCTCTGATACGAGAGCTGTCAGGACCCCGATTCTATGCCACACCGATCTAGCATGTAACACTTCATATCACTTTGCGGCCTCACGCACGGTATTCCCACGGGTGTCGCCTTACCATGCCCGGGACCGTTTGCGCCTCTTGGCACACGTATATGATAATGTTGCTAGCATCCATATGACAAAGAACCAACGCTGACATGGCTAGTCGTGAACCCAAAGTGACACTAACTTACAGGGACAGGCATACATGACCCAACATCGAACGTGTCGATCATCAGCGAGTGAATCCGGGCTGTAGCAACTGGGCTAGCAGGACTCCGGTAAACCGGGCGGTAGCAGGCTAACAGGACTCTGGTAGACACCGCCTGACATTTCCCGAAGGGACAGACACAGGAACGAAGAAGGACACATGCCGGCCAGCCTAAGTGTTCCGGAGCAGTAGCAAGCTACCAGGGCTCAGTGGAAGCACTAGGAGACATTTCCCGGTAAGAGAGACTACTAAGTATAAACAACTAGATAGTCAGATCCCACACATAGCAATACACAATACACGTACGCATAACATGCAAGTATGTGTTGTACAACAGGGCATCACAGCATAACTCAACAACTCATATAGATAAAGGCTCAGAAGAGCCATCATAGCATTTATTACAAACAGGGGTCACATGACCCAACATTCAGAGCAATCAAGCAACAAGAGGAAGCATTACATGTCTGAGTACAGACATCTACAAATGAAAAAGGCTAAAGAGCCTGACTATCTACAACATCCGATCAAGATCGTAGCTGACGTACAAGCTACTCATCGAAGTCCACAAGACACTAGTAAGACCGAAGTCTCCGCTGCAAAAACATAAATAAAGCAACATGAGTACAAAGGTACTCAGCAAGACTTACGTCAGATCCTGCCATACATGCATTTGTATCAAGAGGGCAATGTGGGGTTTAGTTGCAGCAAGCCAGCTTTGACTCTGTGGCTAACCTGTTCTACGACTACCTGAACTTCTTTGAGGTGATATGGCGCACACGAGTCCACTAATCACCACAAAATACACTACTATGGATTCATCCCCGTCTCCCTACGAGAAGGCCATCCATAGCACTCACACTTGTCTTGAGCATTTTATAGTAACCACTTCAAGTTGTCTATGTACCATGTAAGCATCCAAGAAGTCCATAACCGCGGACCCGGCTATTCGAATAGATCATGTTAACCCTGCAGGGGTGTACTTCTTCACACACGCTCTCGTCATTTACCGCCATGTACACGTCATGTATCTCGGCAACCTTCAAGCGGAAGCCTGGCAAGGGTGTCGGCCACGACCTGACTAACCACACAAGACTCTAGCCCAGGTTTATCGCCTATTCGGGTTCCATCCGCAAGGAGATCCGGCCGGGGTTTCGCTCACGGCCCCAAACGATGTGTGCAGGGTTCCCGAGCCCACCATCCGGGTGCCACTCGGTACAACAGGCCACGTGTGCCTAGTCTGTCCCAAGCCCACCTGGTCGGGTGCCACTTGGTAGACTACTAACACTGCCTACAAACACCAGAAACTAGTTGCGACTCCTGGACAGAGATCAAGTTGGTTAATAAGTCGAGAGGGGCCGAGTTACAGGAACCCAATGTGTGGTAGTATCGAGTCATTGGACAACATACATAGAACTCAGTGCTTAAGGACGGTTCCAGTGAGACACCCCACCATGTACTCCTACATGGCCTCTCACCGCTACCTTTACCAAATCGTGTTCACACACTTCACTCTCAGCATCAGAACGTAGAATACTGCACTCCAATTCATTCCCAATGAATCAGACCTGACACACTCTAAGCAATAGCAGGCATAGCATGGTAGGAACACAACAATGGCTTCAATCAATTCCTACACATGCTAGTGGGTTTCAACTATTTACTGTGGCAATGACAGGTCATGCAAAGGAATGGGTTCAACTACCGCAGCACAAAGTAGCAGATGAATCATTGTTGTCCTAATGCAATAACTGAGAGCAGGAGCGAGAGAGTAGGATTTTATCGGAATGAACAAGGGGGTTTGCTTGCCTGGTAGATCAACAAGGGAGGCACTGCTTCACAAACAGGTACTCTGGAACGGTCTCTGGAGCAGGACCTATCGAGAAGGAACGGTGCCAATAATCAATACACAAGCATATGCAACAATATGATGCATGAACATGGCATGAAGATGTGATGCTGTTTGAGCTAATGCAACTAGTATTCATTTGGTTTGAAGTCCATTTGAACCAAAGGTTCAAATGCATCTCCAAATAAGTTCTTTATATAGGCCATTTTAGTGTTTCACTTATACAGCAGGTATAACTTGGTTTTCATGCATGAAACTGGTACAGATGGATAGGATTCATTTTTTTGATAATTTTTCATATATAATTTATTTCAATCTGAGCTACGGTTGAATTGATATGAATTTTTGAAGTTTTGAACATTTTCTGGAATTTCCTGATTTATTTTAATTCCAGAAAATATGTTATTGCGCCAGCATGACGTCATGCCTGCATCAGCAGGTCAACGGTGCTGACCAGGTCAAACCTGACGGCTGGGACCCACATGTCAGTGTAACATCTAACTAACAGAGTTAGTTAGTGTTAGGTTAGCACTAACCTAGGTTAATTTGGGCCTGGGCCTACCTGTCAGAGAGACAACTAATTAACTGAGTTAATTAGCGCTAACTAAACTAACACCTAAACTAAACAGGGGCATGGCCCATGCGTCAGTGACCTTGGGGGGTCAAACCCCAGGTCAAACAAGTCAAACCCGCCGGCGGTTAGTCGCCGGTGAGATCCGCGGCGTACTTGTGCCCCGGGTTTCCTCTGTGGTGCTCCAAATGACGCGCGGCTAGGCGCGTTGGAGAGCCAGCTCGATGGCGCGTCGGCCGGTGGCCGTGGCTGGGCCTAGGATGGCCGGAGTCGGCGGCGGTGAGCTCGGTTGCGGCCGCCGGAGTTCGGTCGTGCACGAGAGCGCGTTTGGAGCTCGAAGACGAGAGAAGCAAAGCGCTAGGGATGCTCTACGGGGCCTTACGAGCTTGTTGGACTCGCCGGGGTGACCAAATGGTCACCGGAGCTGCGTCGACGGCAAGCTCGGCGGCGGCGAAGGTTCGGCCATGGTGAAGACGACAGCTAGAGGGCGAGCGCGACCAGGGGAGAGAGGGGAGAAGAAGCAGGGCTCACGGCGGACTTGCAGGGCTGCTCGTTGTGGCCGGGGACACGCTGGAGACGACAAAGCAGCAATGGCGATCTGCGGCGGCCGGAGGTGATGAAGGCGACGGCGACGGCTCCATGGGGCGCTCCGGCTTGTGTGGCTCGGCGGAGAGCTTCAGAGCGAGGAGGCGGAGCTCCTGCACGTGTCGGAGAGGCAAGGGGGATGCGGTGGCTACGGCAACGGCGTGCAGCAGCGACGGCAGCGTTTGGGCATGGTGGGGAAACGGCGAGGGAGAGAACAGGGGGAGAGTGAGAGCGGTCGGGGCGGCGCGTGGCATCGCGCGGGGCATCCAGACGACGAGGGGGAGAAGCAGGAGGTGGCAGGGAGACGTGGCTCCAGCCGGACGCGTGGCCGCGTGCGCCGGCGCGTGCCCCTGTCCTCCTGGCGCGAGGAAGGGGACGACTGGCGTCGGCCAGCTGGCTGGGCCGGCCTGCTGGGCCGCTGGGCCAGGCCACAAAGTGCCAGGCCGCGGGTAAGTCCAGGTAGGGTTTTCCTCTTTTATTTCTTTTTCTATTTTTCTGACATTTTTTTTGATTTAATTAAAATACTAAATCGTTTTATTACCTTATGCCAATTTTTGCAGGAGCTAACTATATTATTCCAGAGCTCCTCAGCAAATGGCATAATTTTTGGACATATATTATATATATGACATATATATATCCAATGCAAATAATTATCGGATTAATCCAAATGGCCAAAATAAATATCCATGAGCTCCTAAAATATTTGTTTGAATTTTACCTCTGACCAATATTTTCAGAGAGCAACATGAACATTTTCTTGGACCTTTTTGGAACAATTTTTATTTGGGTCATTTTCAGAGAT
This sequence comes from Triticum dicoccoides, assembly GCF_002162155.2. Lineage (NCBI taxonomy): Eukaryota > Viridiplantae > Streptophyta > Magnoliopsida > Poales > Poaceae > Triticum > Triticum dicoccoides. The sequence goes on along the minus strand of NC_041387.1, from coordinate 578,116,519 downwards.
GATTCTGAGGGTTTCACAAGTCCTCATTTCAAAATTAAATGTAATTTGAAAATGATGCACAACTGGCTAGCTAGTCTAGGTCATACCAGAACTAGGGATGTGACACATTTATTTAGGTTCAACACTAATCTGGAAAATATAGGGAGTGTGCGATGATGATCATATCAATCTTGGAACCACTTCCAACACACATCGTCACTTCACCCTCAACTAGTCTCTGTTTATTCTGTAACTCCTGTTTCGAGTTACTAATCTTAGCAACCAAATAAGTATCAAATACCCAGGGGTTACTATAAACACTAGTAAGGTATAGATCAATAATCTATATATCAAATATACCCTTGTTCACTTTGCCATCCTTCTTATCTACCAAATATTCAGGGTATTTCCGCTTCTAGTGACTATTTCCTTTGCAGTAGAAGCACTCAGTTTCAGGCTTTGGTCCAGCTTTGGGCTCCTTCACGGGAGTGACAACTTGCTTGCCATTCTGCTTGAAGTTCCCTTTCTTTCCCTTTGCCCTTTTCTTGAAACTAGTGGTCTTGTCGATCATCAACACTTGATGCTCTTTCTTGATTTCTACCTTCGTCGATTTCAGCATCACGAAGAGCTCGAGAATCGTTTTCGTCATCCCTTGCATACTATAGTTTATCGCAAAGTTCCAGTAACTTGGTGATGGGGACTAGAGAACTCTGTCAATCACTATCTTATCTGGAAGATTAACTCCCACTTGATTCAAGTGATTATATTACCCAGACAATCTGAGCACATGCTCACTGCTTGAGCTATTCTCCTCCATCTTTTAGCTATAGAACTTGTTGGAGACTTCATATCTCTCAACTCGGGTATTTTATTGAAATATTAACTTCAATTATTGGAACATATCATATGGTCCATGACGTTCAAAATTTCTTTGATGTCCCAATTCTAAGCCGTAAAGCATGGTGCACTAAACTATCAAGTAGTCATCATATTAAGCTAGCCAAATGTTCATAACATCTGCATCTGCTCCTGCAATAGTTTTGTCACCTAGCGGTGCATCAAGGACATAATTCTTCTGTGCAGCTATGAGGATAAACCTCAGATCATGGACTCAGTTCGCATCATTGCTACTATCATCTTTCAACTTAGTTTTCTCTAGGAACATATAAAAAACATAGGGAAGCTATAACGCGAGCTATTGATCTACAACATAGATATGCTAACACTACCAGGACCAAGTTCATGATAAATTAAAGTTAAATTAATCAAATAACTTAAGAACTCCCACTTAGATAGACATCCCTCTAATTGTCTAAGTGATCATGTGATCCAAATCAACTAAACCATGTCCGATTATCACGTGAGATGGAGTAGTCATCAATGATGAACATCACTATGTTGATCATATCTACTATATGTTTCACGCTCGACCTTTCGGTCTCAGTGTTTCGAGGTCATATCTACATATGCTAGGCTCGTCAAGTTTAACCTGAGTATTCTGCGTGTGCAAAATTGTCTTACACCCGTTGTATTTGAACGTAGAGCTTATCACACCCGATCATCACGTGGTGTCTCGGCACGAAGAACTTTCGCAACGGCACATACTCAGGGAGAACTCTTATACCTTGAAATTTAGTGAGAGATCATCTTATAATGCTACCGTCAATCAAAGCAGAATAAGATGCATAAAAGATAAACATCACATGCAATCAATATAAGTGATATGATATGGCCATCATCAACTTGTGCCTTTGATCTCCATATCCAAAGCACCGTCATGATTACCATCGTCATCGGCATGACACCTTTATCTCCATCGTAGCATCGTTGTTGTCTCGCCAACTATTGCTTCTACGACTATCGCTACCGCTTAGTGATAAAGTAAAGCAATTACAAGGCGATTGCATTACATACAATAAAACAACAACCATATGGCTCCTGCTAGTTGCCAATAACTCTGTTACAAAACATGATCATCTCATACAATAAAATTTAGCATCATGTCTTGACCATATCACATCACAACATGCCCTGCAAAAACAAGTTAGACGTCCTCTACTTTGTTGTTGCAAGTTTTACGTGGCTGCTACGGGCTGAGCAAGAACAGTTCTTACCTACGCATCAAAACCACATCAATATTTCATCAAGTTAGTGTTGTTTTAACGTTCAACAAGGATCGGGCATAGCCACACTCGGTTCAACTAAAGTTGGCGAAACTGACACCCACCAGCCACCTATGTGCAAAGAACGTCGGTAGAACCAGTCTCGCGTAAGTGTACGCGTAATGTCGGTCCAGGCCGCTTCATCCAACAATATCGCTGAACCACAGTATGACATGCTGGTAAGCAGTATGACTTGTATCGCCCACAACTCACTCTTGTTCTACTCGTGCATATAACATCTACGCATAAACCTAGCTCTAATACCACTGTTGCAAAACGCAGTAATTTCAAAAAAAATCCTACGCAAACGCAAGATCATGGTGATGCATAGCAACGAGAGGGGAGAGTGTTGTCCACATACCCTCATAGACCATAAGCGGAAGCGTTATGACAACGTGGTTGATGTAGTCGTACGTCTTCACGATCGACCGATCCAAGTACCGAACGTACGGCACCTCCGCGATCTGCACACGTTCAGCTTGGGGACGTCCCACGAACTCACGATCCAGTAGAGCTTCGAGGGAGAGTTCCAACACAATGGCGTGATGACGGTATTGATGAAGCTACCGTCGCAGGGCTTCGCCTAAGCACCGCTACGATATGACCGAGGTGGATTATGGTGGAGGGGGGCACCGCACACGGCTAAAGATCAATGATCAACTTGTGTGTTGTGGTGCCCCCTGCCCCCATATAGAAAGGATCTAGGGGGGAAGGCAGCCGACCGGGAGGAGGGCGTGCCAAGGGGGGAGTCCTACTCCCACCAGGTGTAGGACTCCTCCTTTCCTAGTAGTAGGATAAGGGGGAAGGAGGAGAGAGGGGGAAAGGAAAGGGGGGCGCCCCCCCCTTGTCCAAATCGGACTAGAGGGGGAGGGGGCACGCATCCCTGCCTTGGCCGCCCCTCCTCTTCTCCACTAGGGCCCAATAGGCCCATTATACTCCCCAGGGGGTTCCGGTAACCCCCCGGTACTCCGGTATATGCCCGAACTTGCCCGGAACACTTCCGAATTCCAAACATAGTCATCCAATATATTGATTTTTATGTCTCGACCATTTCGAGACTCCTTGTCATGTCGGTGATCATATCCTAGACTCCGAACTACCTTCAATACAACAAAACACATAAACTCATAATACCGATCGTCACAGAACGTTAAGCGTGCGGACCCTACCGGTTCGAGAACTATGTAGACATGACCGAGACTCATCTATGGTCAATAACCAATAGCGGAACCTGGATGCTCATATTGGCTCCTACATACGTTGTTCCCTTAGTCATCGGTATGTTACTTGCCCGAGATTCGATCGTCGGTATCTCAATACCTAGTTCAATCTCGTTACCGACAAGTCTCTTTACTCGTTCTGTAATGCATCATCCCGCAACTAACTCATTAGTCACATTTCTTGCAAGGCTTATAGTGATGTGCATTACCGAGAGGGCCCATAGATACCTCTCCGACAATCGGAGTGACAAATCCTAATCTCAATCTATGCCAACTCAACAAGTACCATTGGAGACACCTGTAGAGCACCTTTATAATCACCCAGTTACGTTGTGACGTTTGGTAGCACACTAAGTGTTACTCCGGTAATCGGGAGTTGCATAATCTCATAGTCATAGGAACGTGTATAAGTTATGAAGAAAGCAATATCAGAAAACTAAAACGATCAAGTGCTAAGCTAACGGAATGGGTCAAGTCAATCACATCATTCTCCTAATGATGTGATCCCGTTTATCAACTGACAACTCATGTCTATGGTTAGGAAACCTTAACCATCTTTGATTAACGAGCTACTCAAGTAGAGGCATACTAGTGACACTATATTGTCTATGTATTCACACATGTATTATGTTTCCGGTTAATACAATTCTAGCATGAATAATAAACATTTATCATGAAATAAGGAAATAAATAATAACTTTATTATTGTCTCTAGGGCATATTTCCTTCAGGCGATGGATTTGTTTTATAGAAATTGTTGAACTCTCATGCTTCACTGATATTATTTTGAGAGTCTTTTAGAACAACATGGTAATTTGCTTGGGTTATAGAACTAGTCCTAATATGATGGGCATCCAAGAGGGATATAATAAAAAATTTCATATAAAGTGCATTGAATACTATGAGAAGTTTGATTCTTTATGATTGTTTTGAGATATGAAGATGGTGATATTAGAGTCATGCTAGTGGAGTAATTGTGAATTTGAGAAATACTTGTGTTGAGATTTGTGAGTCCCGTAGCATGCACGTATGATGACCGTTGTGTAACAAATTTGAAGCATGAGGTATCTCTTTGATTGTCATCCTTTGTGTGGAGGTCGGGATCCTGCGATGGTTAACTCCTACCAACCCTTCCCCTAGGAGCATGTGCGTAGTGCTTGGTTTTTATGACTTGTAGATTTTTGCAATAAGTATGTGAGTTCTTTATGACTAATGTTGAGTCCATGGATTATACGCACTCTCACCCTTCCACCATTGCTAGCCCCTCTTGTGCCGCACAACTTTCACCGGTACCAGACACCCACCATTTACCTTCCTCAAAACAGCCACCACACCTACCTATTATGGCATTTCCATAGCCATTCCGAGATATATTACCACGCAACTTTCCACCATTCCATTTATTATGACACGCTTCATCATTGTCATATTGCTTTGCATGATCATGTAGTTGACATCATATTTGTGGCAAAGCCACCTTTCATAATTCTTTCATACATGTCACTCTTGATTTATTGCACATCCCGGTACACCGCCAGAGGCATTCACATAGAGTCATGTTTTGTTCTAAGCATTGATTTCTAATTTTTCGAGTTGTAAGTAAATAGAAGTGTGATGATCATCATTATTAGAGCATTGTCCCATGCGAGGAAATAAAAAAAGAGACCAAAGAAGCCATAAAAAATAGGCCAAAGAAGCCAATAAAAAATGAGAGAAAAAGAGAGACGGGGCAATGTTACTATCCTTTTTCCACACTTGTGCTTCAAAGTAGCACCATGATATTCATGATAGAGAGTCTCTTATTTTGTCACTTTCATATACTAGTGGGAATTTTTCATTATAGAACTTGGCTTGTATATTCCAACGATGGGCTTCCTCAAATGCCCTAGGTCTTCATGAGCAAGCAAGTTGGATGCACACCCACTTAGTTTCTTTTTGAGCTTTCATACACTTATAGCTCTAGTGCATCCATTGCATGGTAATCCCTATTCACTCACATTGATATCTATTGATGGGCATCTCCATAGCCCATTTATAGGCCTAGTTGATATGAGACTATCTCCTCTTTTTTTTCTTATCCACAACCACCATTATATTCCACCTATAGTGCTATGTCCATGGCTCATGCTCATGTATTGTGTGAAAGTTGAAAAAGTTTGAGAATACTAAAGTATGAAACAATTGCTTGGCTGAAACCGGGGTTATGCATGATTTGAATATTTTGTGTGAGCCAAATGATACGTCTCCAACGTATCGACTTTTTCTCACGCTTTTCTCTTGTTTTGGACTCTAATTTGCATGATATGAATGAAACTAACCCCGGACTAATGCTATTTTCAGCAGAACTACCATGGTGTTGTTTTTGTGCAGAAATAAAAGTTCTCGGAATGGAACTAAACTTTGCAAGGATTTTTATATCAATAATAAGTATTTCTAGAGACAAGACCTGCAGGAGAGGGGCACCTAGGTGGGCACAACCCACGAGGGCGCGCCCCCCTCTCCTGGCGCGCCCAAGTGGGCTGTACCCACCTAGTGGCCCTGTAGACGACCCCCCTGATACTATAAAATCATATATTTCTAGGAAAAAATCAAGGAGAAAGAATTATCACGATCCACGAGACAGAGCCGTCGCCAAGCCCCGTTCTTCCTTGGGAGGGCAGATCTGGAGTCTGTTTGGGGCTCTGGAGAGGGCAGATCTTCATTCTTAGTCATCACCAACCCATCTCCATCGCCAATTCCATGATGCTCCCCACCGGGAGTGAGTAATTCCTTCGTAGGCTCGCTAGTTGGTGAGAAGTTGGATGAGATTCATCTTGTAATCGAGTTAGTTTCGTTAGGGCCTGATCCCTAGTATCCACTATGTTCTTAGATAGATGTTGATATGACTTTGCTATGCTTAATGCTTGTCACTTTGGGCCCGGGTGCCATGAACTCAGATCTCAACCATTTATGAATTCATCATTATATCCATGTTTTAGATCCGATCTTGCAAGTTATAGTCACCTACTACGATTATGACCCGACAACCCCAGAGTGACAACAACCGGGCCCACTCTCGGTGATGACTGTAGTTTGAGGAGTTCATGTATTCACTATGTGTTAATGCTTTGTTTCGGTTCTCTATTAAAAGGAGGACTTAATATACCTTAGTTTCCAATATGGACCCCGCTGCCACGGGAGGGTAGGACAAAAGATGTCATGCAAGATCTTTTAATAAAGCACGTATGACTATTTACAGAATACATGCCTACATTATATCGATGAACTGGAGCTAGTGCCGCATCGCCCTAGGTTATAACTGTCACATGATGAATGTCATCCAACAAGTCACCGATCCAATGCCTACGAATTTATCTTATATTGTTCTTGCTAAGTTACTACCATTGCTACTACCATCGTTACTGCTACAATATCACTGCTATCACTATTACCGTTATCATTACTATTGCTACTATCATCAAAACTATCATACTACTGTGCTACTAATCACTTTGCTGCAGATAACTAATCTCTGGGTGTGGTTGAATTGACAACTCAGCTACTAATACCTTCAAATATTCTTTGGCTCCCCTTGTGTCGAATCTATAAATTTGGGTTAAATACTTACCCTCGAAAACTGTTGCGATCCCCTATACTTGTGGGTTATCAAGACCTTTTTCTGGCGCCGTTGCCGGGGACCATAGCTATATTTGTTGAGTCACTTGGGATTATTATCAATTTATCACTATGAAGAACCTGAAGGATCCAAAGTCTAAGATATTTCCCTCAAAGACGAGGGGAGGTAAGGAACTGCCACCCAGTTCTGCTTTAGATTCACTTTCTGTTATGATTAAACTTGCAACACGACCACATGCTATTAATTCTGATATGTCGCAAGTTAGTGATGATGCTACTTCTACTATGAATGATGCTTATGATGATGCTAGTACCATGCTCGATAATGATGATGTGCCACTTGGTGAATTTCTTGATGAACAAATTGCTAGAGTAATACAACATGATGTTGTTGAATCTGATGATGAGCTTGAAACTGAAACTCCTGAAGCACTTGCTAGAGCTAGCCCGCCTAGATATGAAGGTACCGGAAGGCTATGTTATGAGTGAAGAGGCAACTAGAGATATTCTTGCTTGTAAGGATAGAGATGATCTAGAGAAATTATTACACAAGTATAAAGAAAAATCTGTGAATGCTAGAATGAAATGTGATCCTAACTTTGCTACTTCACCTATTGTTATTGCTGATAAGGATTATGAATTCTTTGTCGACCCAGAGTTAATTAATTTGGTTGAATCTGATCCTTTTCATGGTTATGAAACTAAAACTGTTGTGGCACATCTTACTAAGTTGAATGATATAGCCACCCTTTTTACTCATGATGAGAAAACTCGATACTATTTTATTCTCAAATTAGTTCCTTTCTCATTAAAGGGTGATGCTAAAGCTTGGTACAATACTCTTGCTCCTGGTTGTGTGCGTAGTCCCCAGGATATGATTTACTACTTCTCTAAAAAATATTTTCCTGCTCATAACTCATAAGAAACAAGTTGCCTTACAGGAAATATTTAACTTTGTTCAAACTAAGAAGAGAATCTCCCACAAGTTTGAGGGAGGCTTTGTCAGTTACTTAATGCTTTTCCTAATCATCCTCTTAAGAAAAATGAAATACTTGATATCTTCTATAATGGACTAATCGATGCTTCTAGGGACTTCCTATATAGTTGTGCTGGTTGTGTTTTCAGGGAACGAACTATTGCTCAAGCTGAAGAATTATTGAATAACATATTGAAAATTATGATGATTGGATTATTCCTGAACCACCGCCTAAACCCACTTCGAAGAAGAGGGGTATATTATATCTCAGTCCTGAAGATATGCAAGAGGCAAAGAAATCTATGAAGGAAAAAGGTGTTAAGGCCGAGGATGTTAAAAATTTACCACCTATCGAAGAAATACATTGGCTTGAAGCACCACCACCACCCAAGGTGGTAGAGGTAAAATCTTTAATGAAATTCAATGATAGTGATGAACCTCATAATAAACATCCTAGTCAATGCCTTATGAGTTTGATAATTACATTAGAAAGCATGATCCCCTCAATGCACATGTTATGAAACAATTGAAATATAATTCTGATATGATTGCTCGCTTGAGTGACTTGTTATTTAGAATCTCAAATGATGTAAGAGGTGTTGGAAAACATGCTTCTATGGTTCAAACCCATTTAGAACAAGCGACTAAATCACAGAGAGAATTACTTGATGAAATGAATCATAATATACATGACTTTGTTGTTAGAGTTGCAACTAGAGGAGGTAAAATGACCCAGGAACCACTTTATCCTGAGGGACATCCAAAAAGAATTGAACAATATTTGCAAAGAAATAACACTAGTGCACCTAGTCCTTCTAAAAAGAAAAAGAAAAAGAAAATGATAGGGCTTTGCATGCTTCTAGTGAACCGAAATAGACAAACCTCCTGATAATGAAAATGAAACTTCTATCTCTGATGCTAAAACTCAATCTGGTAATGAACATCCACCTAGTGATAACAAAAAATACAATGATGAGGTTCATGAAGACACTCAAACAAATAATGATAAAGAACCATATAATGATGTTGAGATAGAACCACCTGTTGATCTTGATAACCCACAACCTAAGAATAAAAGATATGATAAAAGAGACTTTGTTGCTACAAAACACGGTAAAGAAAGAGAAACATGGGTTCAAATACCTATGCCTTTTTGAACTAAAAAGAAAGATGATGATGAATTTGAATGCTTTGCTAAAATGCTTAGGCCAGTCTTTTTGCGTACTCGCTTGACTGACATCTTAAAAATGCCTCATTATGCAAAGTATATGAAAGACGTCATCACAAATAAGATAAAAATACCGGAAGCTGAAATCTCCACTATGCTTGCTAACTATACTTTTATGGACGGAGTACCTAGAAAACTTGGAGATCCGGGTATACCAACTATACCTTGCTCTATCAAAAAGAATTATGTGAAAACTGCTTTGTGTGATTTAGGAGCTGGTGTTCGTGTTATGCCTTTCTCTTTATATAAAAGACTTGGCTTGAATAAACTCACACCTACTAAAATATCTTTGCAAATGGCTAAAAAATCAACTGCCATACCTATCGGTGTCTGTGAGGATGTGCCCGTTGTTGTTGCCAATGTTACTATTTTGACTGACTTTGTTATACTTGAGATGCCCGAGGACGACAACATGTTGATTATCCTTGGTAAACCCTTCTTGAATACTGCAAGGGCTGTTATTGATTGCAATAAAAGCAAGATCACTTTCCATATTAATGGTAATGAGCATAAGGTGCACTTTCTGAAGAAACAATTCCTAGTGAATGGTATTAATGTTATTGAAAAATCTCCGACAATCACTATTGGAAGTTTTCAAATACCTCTAGCTACTATCAAAAAGAAATATGAAATGCTTATTGTTGGGGAAATGCATATCCCCATTGAGGCAACTTAGTGATTTACGAAAGTTCTTCAGTTTCATGCTAATCGAAAGTGGTTGTTAATAAGGCCTAATCAACCTTATTAATGAATCATTTTTGAGCGGTATGAAGTTGATTAATTTAGTAAGCATTACCTTCTGTCCCTTACTTTTTGTTTCCTGTTTTTACTAGTTAAATAAAATAAAATGCCTGTTTTGTCCGTTTTCTGAATTTCCCATGCAATAAAAAATGACCCAAAAATAAAAGTTCTCAGAATACTCTAAAAACCTGATACAATTTTTTTCTGAATATATATGAATTTTTGGTGCAAATAATACCACAGGGAGGTGCACCAGGTGGGCACAACCCACCTGGGTGCGCCAGGATCCCCAAGCGCGCCCTGGTGGGTTGTGGTCCCCATGTGGTCCCCCTCACTTATCTCTTTAGCCCACATCATCCCTTACCTTCAAAAAAATCCCCACTGCTCTCTCTCTCGTATTCTTGAGCTCAAACCCGCGGATTTCGATCTCTTAGCTTGAAGCTCTGTTTCTGAAACTGTTTCGGGGGATTGTTGCTTGGTATGTGACTCCACCATTTGTCCAATTAGTTTTTGTTTTAGTGGTTTATACTTTGAATAATTAGCTACTCTTGGTGCTGTTGTAGATGAGCTTGCATGTTGAATTCTTATTGTTCTAAGTAGTTTGAATGCTTGCTATGGCCTCTATGTATCCCTAGGAGTAGTTGCTACCAATTTTGTGAAGTTTTGTTGACAAATTTTTGTCACCTCAAAATTTTTATTTTCAGAATATTGTATGCAAACATGAATATCTTCAGGAAGTTCGGCTCGAGGAACAACTCCAAGGGTGTTATTGGGGAGTCTTTTGACAGTGATCTCCACCCTCGGAGGTTGGCGGAAGTACGACCATGCGAATGGCGGCACACACCGTTCCTACAAGAGGCTGGAATTTTTGAGGAGTTCATGCAATATATTGCTAATGACGACCTCACCGACTTCATTACATATGAGTGTGATCAGCACCAAATCCTCACAAACATCTTTGTTCAAAGTTTTACTTTCCTGCCTAGGAATAATCCTCCTGAAGTGAGCTTTGATTTACATACTGAAAACCATCAGATACCACTTACTGAATTTTCTAACATATGCATGATCCCTTCTGATGGGAGCTTGGCTGAGCCTAGGCCGGCCGAGTTTGAGGCCTTTTGCCGCACTTTGACGGTGGGGGATGAGAGAGGAGTGTCAACCATCACTGCCGCTGGCTTACATTTTCTTGTTGTTTGTTACTTTGCACTTTTCATTGCAAAATGCTTGCTGGCTAGGGAGAAGGTGGGTGCACTTAGTTCACCAGACCTTGTTGTTTTACGTCATGCATTAGCGGGCGACAACACTTATAGCTTGGGAGCTATTGTGGCTCGTCGCCTCCATCTTAATAAATCCCAGGGCCAAATACATGGTGGGATTTATGCTACTCGTTTGGTGGCTCACTTCGAGGTTGAGATATGCCCTCATGATTACCCCCTAACCACAATCTACCTCGACCGTGCAGCCGTGGATCACCACTATTTTACTGATGACAGATCTCCTAACATCCCTATTATGTATAACCTGGTTTTTAGTGTAAAGACTCGTGATATTACTCTGTTGCCTTCTCCTGCTTTGTTTGATCCTGTTGCTAGGGGCGGATATAGGATTATGCCCGCAAACATCATCACCTACCGGAACGCTCAGGCTGCTGCAAGGCAGCACAGGAGGAGCCTCAGCAGTGGGATGAGTGGATGCCCGCTCCTCAACACCCTTACTACCCTCCAGGCTACTGATCAACTACCAAGTCAGGCCAAAAGCCTAAGCTTGGGGGAGTACGTGTTCCCACCGACATTACATTCATGTCCACATACTTCATTTGTCGGTGTTCACACTTTTTCGTTGTATCATCCATGCTTAGATTTATTTTCTTGCTTTCTTCTTGTGTGTTTGAAAAACTTTAGGAAAACCAAAAAATTTAGTTATAGGTAGTTTACTTTCTATGCATGCTTAGTAGTAGTATTAAAAAGAAAATCCAAAAAGATTTCCTTTCTCTTCTTTTGCTTTTCCCTTGTATTTGCCCGTTCTAGAAAACTAAAAACTCCAAAAATATTCCAGTGGGTTTCTCTGAACTTCTTTTCTTTTTATTCGAGTCTTACCAAGGAGAAGACCACGATGAAAATGTTGAGTGGCTCTCATATGAATAACTGTTGAACTAATAAAGAGCACATTTTACCTTGTCTTCTCCTGTTGAATAAAATGTCTTGCAGATTCCATCTTAGTCCATGACACTCTTGCACTATTATTATTTTCATATCGTTCGATCATGCAAGTGAAAGGCAATAATGACGACATCCGATGAACTGGCCGTGGCAGGGAGAAACTGGTATGAACTCGACTTGTTCTGTTTTTCTAAATATGTTCAACCTAGTATCCATGATTCAGCTCATTATGATTAAACATGTTTGTAATGAAAATTAGACATTATAGTTTCTCATGCCATGCATAAGTAGCTGGGAGTTGATAATGATTTATCTTGGATATCAACATAGCGTTAAAATGATTGTGATGTTGTATGATGATATGGTATCCTCCTCCGAATGTTCGAGTGGCTTGACTTGGCACATGTTCATGCACGTAGTTGAATCAAAACCAACATAGACTCTATGATATTTATGTTCATGGTGTTCATGTCCTACTCATGCTAGTGTCCAATGTTACTTATACATAATGCATGGTTATGATCATTGTTGCTCTCTAGCTGGCCGCTTATCAATCTTAATTGCTAGCCTTCGCCAGTACTAAGTGGGAATTCTGCTTGTACATCAATAACCTTGAACCCAAAGTTATTCCAGATGAGTCCACCATACCTACTGTAGCGACCAGACCTCAAACGGTCAAGTCTCTGTGCATCAGTATCATCCCTAGATCGGTAATGCTGACACACACAGTACTCTAGGAATTATAACAGAGTTTCAATCACACACTTATTACATTGAGTCCTCATAAAGAGTATGATTACACAAAAATATCATGGGTGAAGGCCATCTAAACTAGATAACTGTGGAAGCTTCGAAGGTAAATGAGTCCATCAACTCCAACGGCATAGCTGAGTACAAAACAACAACCTATCACACCTTATTCGTCATCTGAGTAGTCTCCAACATAAGACATTGCAACCCGAAATGGGTCAGCACATGGAATATGCTGGCAGAATAACACTGTAAAGCAATGAAATGCAAGAACTATATCTACATGCAATATTTGGCTGGTGGAGGCTGTAAGTTTATGATTTTTGCATAAAGCTAGTTTTTCCCTACAACAAAGGAATATATTTATTTAACTACTCCCAAGTTGCCCATTATTTGAGAAGGTAACCCCAACTCAAATCCCAATTAAATATATCATGATTAACCCAAATCAAGTTAATAAAAGTAACATGATGAGATCACATCAATAGATTCAAGTACTAGATACTCAAGATGTCCATAACCAGGGACACGGCTAACCATGATTAGTTTATACACTCTGCAGAGGTTTACGCACTTTTCCCGATAAGACTCGACCGCATCCATGATCGGATGATCAAGACATAGCCTTTCTGAAGCATTAACTCTCTACTCCGGGTAGACAGTACCACCTACATCCCCTACATCTTCTAGTCTACCTCTTCAAGAGCTCACGCAACTTACTCAACTATGCCAGAGCCCATAATGGCTTGTGGCTGCACACGGAAGTTTCTAGCATGAATAATCTTATGATCCCTTTGAGCCTGGGTGGCGAACCATAGGAAGAATCACACAGGTACTCCGGGATTTTCCAAAATAGGCATCCTGGGTTCCCCAGGTGCCTGCAACCAATCCACTCAGATGTATATTAAAGTTTCCACCTTAATGTTATCCATGATTAAATAACTCTCAACTTCCATGTGTGAAACAGGATCCAATCCCCGTCTACAAGCATGGCTAAGCAATAATAAGCATAACGTATATTCCCAGGGTGATCAAAAGGTATTAGGTTCCTACCTCAAGCACTACAACAAAACCACATGTTCCCAATCCTACTCATGCAAATATTTGAGGGGCAGAACTAATGTATAGTAAAAACTGGGTATAAAAGAGTATGATCAAAGTGTAACTTGCCTTGCTGACGATCTGCAAACTCTAGATATTCATAGTAACAAGCTTCGCACTCTGGGTAATCAGCATAGACAAACAATAACATACATAAGCAATCACTCAAACGAAACATGAGAAAACCGAGAAAAGATCCAAATCAAACACGAAACAAGAAAATGGCTTAAACTAACAAGAGTCAAAACCTAACAACAATATTAACACGTGAATTAGATCTTAACAGTAGGTACATGTGATAAGCTACGATTTGCAAAAATATTCAACTCAAATGGAGCAACGAAACTCAAAATATGAACAAAACAAGATCGTTTGCTAATCTAGACTTACAGTACCAAAATCATGTTCAGGTTGGTTAACTGGAAAGAACAGAAGGATAGGAAGATTTAGGCGCTGATTTCATCTATTTTATATAAACGAGTAAAAAATTATGCTAGTTTGAAGATCAGGGGCTAAATCGCAATAAAGGAATAATCGCAGATGGGTCCCTGGCCAAAAATAAACTAAAAAGAAAAACTTACAGCGCGAAGGTTCACTATCTGAACTTAACCGGCGAAAAGTGTTCGTTAAAACGAACGAACGGACAAACGTCCGTTAAATAAATAAACCGAACGAAAACGATCTAAAAACCAAACCAAAAATAAACCGAGCGAAAACTGAAAAAACCCGACCGATCTATTACCGGTCAACGGCAGCGATGTCGGCGGCGGCGGCGCGTGTTGCGGGCGGTGTTGCAGGGCAATGTCAGCGGCTTGTGCGGGTGGCGGCGCCGTGCAGCAGCGGCGACGGGCGGCATCGGCGCGAGGCGGCGTCGGCGTGGGGCGGCGCTGCGGGGGGAGGCGGTGGTGGCGGCAAGGACGGGGTCCAGGGGGACCCCGGGGTCGGCTATATAAACGGGGGGGGGAGCGCTCGGCCTCGGGAGGTGTCCCGGGCGGCGACGGCGGCTGCGCCGTGTCCCGGCCGGACTCAGGCGTGGCGGCGAAGTCGGTGGCGGCGCTGGGCCAGCCTGGCTCGGCTCGGCCTTCAGCCCAATCGGGCGACGAAGAAACTCTTTTTTTAAATAATTTCGCCCGAAGAAAATTCCTATTAAAATATAAAAAATTCTAAATATGCCAAAAATAATTTTCACCGTCTAAATAAAAATTTTAGAACAAACTGAACATTTTTCTGGCCTAAAATGCAATGTTCAGAAATGCGTATTTTTCGGATTTGAATAAAATAGCAAATAAAATACAAATAAAATTATAATTTGATTTTAAAATTCTTTCTCCAATATTTCTCTTAATTTGAAGAAGTCATATTATCTTCTCTCATTTATTTTAAATATTGGAAATAATTGGAGAGAAAAAAATCAAATTGATCCTTTTTTCAAATTTGAAATAAACTCAAATATGATTTTTGTGAAACCTCCAACTCTCTCCTTGGGTCCTTGAGTTGCTTAAGATTTCCAGGATCTCAACCAAATGCAAGAATAAATATGATATGCTTATGATGACCTATGTATAACATCCAAATTGAAAATTGGGATGTTACAAACCTGCCCCCCTTAAGATGAACCTTGCCCTTGAGATTCGGGCTGGTCAGCAAAAAGGTTTGGTTGGTCTCTATGGAGATCTTCTTCTCGCTCCTAGGTGGCTTCCTCCTCAGCATAGTGGCTCCACTGAACTTTGCAAAACTTGATAACCTTGCTGCGAGTAACTCAGCTGCAAAACTCGAGAATCTTGACTGGCTTCTCTTCATAAGTGAAATCACTGTCTAAGTGAATTGCTTCCAGTGGCACTATATGTCTTAGAGGAATATCGTCCATCTCTGCATGGCACTTCTTTAACTAGGAAACGTGAAACTCATCGTGAACTCCTGACAATCCTTCTGGCGATTCCAGCTTATATGAAACTTCTCCCATGTGTTCCAAAACTCTCTATGGTCCCACAAAACGTGGTGCTAGCTTTCCCTTGACTCCAAAACACTTAACTCCTCAAAGCGGGGGCACACGAAGATATGCTCTGTCTCCAACTTTGTAAACTATCTCCTTACGTTTAGTATCTGCATAACTCTTCTGCCTGGACTGGGCTACCTTGAGTCTGTCGCGAATTGTAACACCCCAAAAATTTAACCACGATTTGATTATTAAAATTTGGCCAGGAAATTAATTTTTTTATTTCTGGATTTATCTTTTGACTCCAGAGCTAATCTTTCACTTTAATATTGTGGAGTTTTTTTTTCTAGTGAAAACTTTCCAAAAAAATATTATTGGGCTTGTATACCCTCTCAATAAAACAATTCTTTATCAGTGGATTTATTTGCATAATTGTTTTTCCTGAGCTTTATTCTTTTAAAATGATCTTTCATAAGTTTTGGAGCCTCTTTTGCACTGCAACCATTTGATAAATGCATCTAAAATTTTCACCAAAATTTGGGGATGTCATGTGATATTTTCAAATCACTTTGATGCAAAAATATCTTTTATTCATTAAAATTTTTGAGCCCTATCTCAAGTTCTCTAAACTAGTCCAGTTGGTACCTTTGCACTAAAACCCCTTTAAATAATCCTTTAAAATTTTTACCAAGTAGTTGGGGATGCGGTGATTATCATTTGATATATTATACCCGTGTTCATACTGTTTGCGAGTACATTCAAAAGTACTCACTGGCTTGTCCCTGGCTATTGTCTTGGCCAGATTTCATGCGTGGAGTGGAGCGTTGCGATGACACCCCCGGAGATTACGCAATGTTGATAGCAGCCTCGCGAAGTTAGGAATTATCCTGGTCAGCTGTTCCTGTGGGAAATGGAGTCCCATAGACGCCGATGAACCACAAACCGCTTCCTCCATCAACCACTAGCAACATTGTGTTGTACTCATAGGCCATAATGGTCTTGTACTACATATTATGTATTTTGCTTAGAGTTTCTGTATCAAGTTGGTGTCTCATCAGCTAACAGTAATCCTGGGGCTGGTGAGCACAAGGGCCATTTTCTGGGAAATTAATACCCCGAAAACCCGGTCCTGACAGACTTGGTATCGGAGCCAGGCTGACCATTGGCTAATGCTATCTTAGCCAGGTCGAAAGACCTAGATTAACCAACCCACTAGACCTTAACCTAACCCCGAGCAAGCTTCTCGTGTAAGATAGCCATACAGTGACCCCGACACCTTTTGGCAGTCGGTGCCCAACCTATCCACCTAGCTTGTCGATCACGCGCCAGTGACCGACACCTAAATTGTCCTATTCGCAGGCGTGCGAAGGAAGACCCTGTCCCTTTTTCCGATAAAAAAGACACGCTAGCCTCAACCCAGCACAGCCTAGCCTTTTCCCCCAAATCGAGATAAAATACCTGGCCCCGTCGTGCACAATGAGACCACAACAACCAACCTTGGAGGTTTTGTGACCGTGCTCGCAAACCTCACCCGTTGTGCCTTTGCATTAGAAGAGCCCCCAGAATATGTTGTGTACCAAGAACCCATGAGCGGTGAAAGACGTCAATTCTGGGCCATTGTGCACGTCTATGCTAGGGGTCTATCACCAGAACGCCCCTACAGGTTCACCGGAAGGACAACTTCCTTTGAGCCACAAGCCATCCAACTAGCTGCTCGAGAGGCTATAGTTCAACTCCGGCACTTGTCGCCCAGAGTTAACTGTGGCTCGTTCTACTACTACCCCAGCCATGACGGGTATGGTAGGCCACCCCAAGTTGCCAACGGATATCACGAGATGGATCCTGCTTTGTTGCATCTAGTGCGTTATGTAGGTGCACTAGAGGAACTGTTTGATCAAATCACTCTTGATCTGATCGCAGCTCGTGGAGAGCTGGTTCACCGAGCCCCGGCGAGAGGAGAAGACGAGCCCGACGCCGATAACCCAGTCGTGCTGTCCAGACACCTGATCGAGTCCTTGAGGTATGCCCCAGCCATCAACCAAAATACTTTGGTGTCCCCAGAAGTGCTTCGTCGCCTTTTGGGAACACGCTCCAGCGGGATTGTGTCCAACGATCCCGGGATGGTCATCATCGCTACCCCGACCCTTCAGCCCCTCAACCCCCTCCAGCTAATCCTGACGGTGAAACCCGTGGAGAAGCCTCGACATCCACAAGGCATGCCCGCTTAGATATCAACGAGGTAGACTAAGTCACTCGAGTAGTACCGAGTCTTAGTATGCCCACGCCCTGTAATTATGTAATCTTGCATCGCCTTGAATAAACGCATCCTGCTTGTGTGTCTCTGTTTTCAATAATAGATTGCGGCTGCATTTTTTTAATTCCGGGTGCAGCTACCAAAAACCACCCCGACGACACCCACAGTAATACGTCGCTTTTGTGAGGTATGTGTATCTGTAGCATTGACCCCGACCTCCTAGAGCAGAACCGACAGTCTAGTTACTCTTCACCGCGGTAAAAGACCCCGCCCAGATGCTATATAAAAGGCCACCTCGTGACCTTGCCAAGTATCCCTCACCTCGTGCAGAACTTTCACAGCCATTTCTCTGCCATGCTGAGCCCCAGTATTTATCTGAGAACTCCAGACGCAACCCCAGGTAGTTTTGTTAAAATTTTGTGGGACTTTACCTGCAGTACCATGAGTGCTATCCACCCACCCCAGTACAAGTTGCTCAAATCAAGGATCACCCCTTCCACCTCGAAATATTGGGCAGTGGTGCACATCCCTCCCGCAAACCCAAACCAAGCCACAATGGAAGTTTCCTTTGTGGGGAAATCTATGCCAACTCCACATATGGCCATAGAAGCTGCTGCATACGAGGCGCTTGCTCGCCTTCGATTCACAGTACCCTATGCCAGCGATCGAGGGTATTATTACTTTCCGAGTCGCGCAGCACCCGGAGAAGTAGCATCCGTTCCCGGTGGACGAATCGAGAGAGACCTAGTACTGGCCAACCTTGCCCAGTATGTCATCGCTCAAGAGCCTTTGACCCAGCGAGTAATGGGTTATCTCCAGAGCCTCGCTGATTTGAATCCTCAGATCGCCATCGGCAGACTACTGAGACCCGACCAGGAGAGACGCGTTCATCGACTAGTCAATTCGCTTCCTCCGATAGAGGAAGAGTGTGCCCCAATTCCAGAGACGTTTTCTCAGGACCCTGTCCATTTACCATTGTCATTGTAGACGTCACTGCTGTGTTTATTGTCTCAGTTTTTATTTATATGTTGCAATTTATGTGTGGTATCCAAAATTTGTGCGATGAAGTAAATTTTTAGTTTCAATTAATAGTGGTTTTTACTGCTGTTAATTTTTACTTACTGTTTTCACTCACGGTAAATTCTGAAGTGAGATTTTTCCCTGAGTTGTTGCGGCATATATCTCTTCACGACATAGACATTTATTCACGCAGCACCTTGACAGCAGACGCACCTCCATGATCACTCAACCACATGCACTAATTGCAAATGTCCGTATGCATTTTTGCACCTAACTGACCACCACACTAGCACCACAGTCTCTGAAGGAGAGGTTTGTGGGTAATTATTCGGGTACAAGTTACCTCCAGCACACTGACAATAGTTAGCCCCCGACACTGCACTTAATCCTCATGATCACCGCCGCCGCGGAGAACTAACACTCGAGCGGCAGCATCACGACGATCATCGGAGATCATCACGCACAAGAGCACAGAGAACCCCAGCAACGCCGCCAACCCTCCGCACATCAGGATCACGTACCAGTCCGGCATCACCTCCGCCATTAGAGCCTCGTCTCGAGCTCCTGAAAACGGAAATGGAGGAGAAGGAAGGAGAAGAAGAAGCAAGGGTGGGTGTGGGGAAGAAGAAAGGAGCACCTCGGCCGTTTTATAGCTCAAGATTGGTGTACGGTGGGCGAAGTCCACCAGCGTCGCTCGTCGCCCGATCGCCGGTGTTCGGAGGCGAATCCGCGAGCAGTGCCTATAGCGCACTGGCCCGCGGGGGTGAGTGCACGTTGTGCCGGCAGGTAGCACGCCGCGCACTACCGCAGTACGACCTAGAGGCCCTACGCGCTAGCCCTCGCCGGTGGAAAAAGCGCGGGAAAGCGCGCGAGAGAGAGGGAGAAGAGAGAACCAGAGGTGGAAGAAGAGGCCGACAGTGGGCCCCGGGTCCACCTGTCAGCCAGAGTGAGCGCTGTACTCTCGGGCACGACCAGCGTATTTTGGTAATTTAGATTTTTTAACCAATATTTTTACTGTAACTAATAGTGGGATATTTTTTCATAGATTTTTCCACGTAACACCAGTATTTCACACTGTAGTTTTACACTAGTAATTTCCCATTTACTGTAGCCACGTTTTAGTTGCATAGGAATGATGGTTATTTTGGTGATTTTATTTTTTAGATAGTAGAAGTACTTTTCTTTTCAAAACAGCCCTTAGCAAATCTCGAGGACGAGATTTTGTTCTTAAGGGGGGTGGTGTTGTTACACCCCAAATTTTTTACCATGATTTCATTATTAAAATTTGGCCAGGAAATTAAATTTTTTATTTTTGGATTTATATTTTGACTCCAGAGCTAATCTTTCACTTTAATATTGTGGAGTTTTTTTTTCTTGTGAAAACTTTCCAAAAATATATTATTGGGCTTTATACCCTCTCAATAAAACAATTCTTTATCAGTGGATTTATTTGCATAATTGTTTTTCCTGAGCTTTATTCTTTTAAATGATCTTTCACAAGATTTGGAGCCTCTTTTGCACTGCAACCATTTGATAAATGCATCTAAAATTTTCACCAAAATTTGGGGATGTCATGTGATATTTTTAAACCACTTTGATACAAAAATATCTTTTATTAATTGAAATTTTGAGCCCTATCCCAAGTTCTCTAAACTAGTCCAGTTGGTACCTTTGCACTACAACCCCTTTAAATAATCATTTAAAAATTTTACCAAGTAGTTGGGGATGACAGTAGATGCATATAATTCATTTTTATGCAAAAACCCATGAATGTTCTTTGCAAGATTTGAGCAAATCATCCCCTTTAGCTCTCTGGACCAGATTGGCACTTTCTACTGCAACCCCACTTTATTTTGCTCTAATGCGGATGATCTTTCTCCTGCTTATTAACCACCCTGCAAAATCCTTAAGTCCAGGAGAATGGAGCCATTGGAGTACATTTGGTGCATGCAATGATGACCTTTACCTCCTGTCCAGAAATGGTTTTCTCAAAAACTTCCACTAGCAAGTTTCTATTTTTGCCAAACTAACCTGGCCACCCTCTTTAGCTTCTAAAGAGACTAGGATCTAGAGATTTTGGCCACCCCAAGAGTTTCCTAAATGCTCTTAGCATTTTGTCAAACACCTTGAGTGCATGAACAGATCTGGCATGATTATTAGTTTGTATTATGAGCTTGATACTCTGACCTAACTAACTTGTCCACTAAGCTCCTAGCTAATCCTAACCCAAGCCTGTTAGCTACCAGCATCACCCGAGCTCTCTAAAACGCGCTGGCATTTCGCCGAGCACCTGGCGTGCATGCGCCGGGCACGCCCAGAGCGCGCATTTTGCACGTGCATGCGCATGGGTCGCCGCGTCTGGCCCCGGGCCTTTGCTCACCTGCAGAGCCGCGCCCGTCCTTATCCACTCACCTGCACCCTCCAGGCCACCCCTGGAGCCCCACAGCGCCGCCGTCAGGTCGGCCCTGGCGGCTAGCGGCCGGCCATAGTGGGTTCCTACCACGGACGGCGCCGCTCGAGCCACACGTGTGCGCCAGCTGCCTTCTGGAGCAGTCCGAGCTCATCCACAAGCTTGTCTGCAAGCGCTCGTCGCCGCCACGTCCCCCCTGCTGCAACAGAATGACGGTTCGCCGACGTCCTTATCCACGGCCGTGGAATCGATAGTTGCGCTATAAATTGAGACCCTCGGACCCGTCCAGACCCTCAGGCAACCCCGTACCACCCCACTCGCGCGCCCCATGGCCAGCAAGCGACAACGGGAGGCCTTCTTCCTCGCCTCCGGCCAGTCGGCCGCCGCCACTCTCCGGCTCAGTTCGTCGCGAGCAGACCCTCCCCCGCCCATCCAACGCCACCACCCGACTCCACTTGGTCTTGCGGAGCCGCCCAAACTCTCGGCTTCGTCGGGGAGCCACCGTAGCCCAAACCCCCAATTCACCCGTAGCCTCCGTCCGCCGCAAAGCTCATCGCCGGTTACTCCCTTCACCCCTGCCAGCCGTTCGACCACCGGGAGGACCGCCCTGGACTGGCGGATCCATCCCCGCCCCAAGAACCCCGCGGGGAAGCGCCATTCATCGATGACGATTGCCAGAGTCCCGCCTCCGCTCGGACAGGGGAAGAGGAGGAAGAGGCGACTGGTCAAACCTGACCAGTGGGCCCCATGGACCCACTGTCAGTGACCACGGACCGGTCCACGCTGGACTAAGTGAAGGTGTAAGCACCAGAGTATGTCTTCGACGTGTTTTATTCTGAAACGTTTTTCCTTTTTTCTGTATTATTTTTAAAAACAGTATTTGACCAAACTTTGACTGGCTATATCTTTTTAAATAAAACTCCAAATGAGTTGATTCTTTTTCCTACCTCTCTCAAATTTCATCTAGTTTATTTTAAGATTTATTTCAAAAATAATTAGGAAAGCTTTTTTACTGTTTTAAAGTTTGTGTTAATTTGAATATTTTCAAAAATAGGAATTTGAAGGAGACAACTTTCAAAAGTGCACCCCCTCTTGCATATTCTTGAAGGCAAGCATTCTGAACCCTGGGATAAATTTTTTGTGTGTTGTTTGATACGGTTACCACACCATGTTGACATGGAGCATTCGATATTTTATGTGATGATACAACCATACGCATGAGTGCAAAAATGGAGATTTGTTTTGTTAGAAATGGACATGCTTGTGATAGCGATCATTCTCGTATGCTTTTCGTGCCTGCCGGAAGGAAGCCGGGAAAGTCTCTGTCTTGGGTAGACCTAAGCTTGTCCCTAGTTCCTCGTCGAGACGAGTGTGTCCGGTATGGCATGATGAGGCATGATGAGTGGTGATTCTGTCTGTTGGATGAAATATATTTGTTATGCTAATCATACAGGGAATACTTAAACCTCCTGAGTCGACCGTAGATCGAGTCTTGTTCCAGTAACCCCCATACTTGTTTTGTGCTACCACTTGTCCCTGCCATAGGTAGGGTACGGTTAAGTAAGTTTTCAACCCCTTTCTAGCACACACCGGACAGAGAGCCATGGTGGAAGATACCGGCTGCATCCGGTAGGCATGCCACCTGGTCCGGGGGCATGGGTGTTTTCGGTTGTAGCCAAGGGGGTAGCTCCCCTAGTTTGCGCGCGATATAAATTTTGTGATCCCATGATAATCGAGGTTGTAGCCTCCCCACTTAGAGTTTTTCTTAACTAGTGTCGTGGGTGATTCTAGACACCGGTAAGTCAGGCTGGTGTGTGCGGTCAGGTGTGTTTTCAATTAAAAGACCGTAGACGGAATTAGTCCCGAGGGACTAACGGAATCCGTTACTCGTGGGTAAAGAGTACACCCTCTGCAGAGATTATATCTATTCGAATAGCCGTGTCCATGGTTAAGGACTACAGTCTGGGATGGGTCAAGTGTTGGTCTTAGTGTCGGTCTTCGGAGGAAAAATGACTAAACCAGATCATTGATTATGTCATGTGACATAGGATGATTATGACTATTATTATTGTGGACTAACCGTTTATATTATTTGAATTATTGGGTATCCTTGGGACGGTTCTACCTCCTGGATATTCACTGTTATTTATTTACTTTATAAGCTCTTTATGTGGTGTCGCTGAGACGCCCGGCTGTGGCATGCTTGTTATTTATTTACTTTATAAGCCCTTTATGTGATGTCACTTAGATGCCCAACTGTGGCATGCATGTTATTTATTTACTTTATAAGCCCTTTATGTGGTGTCGCTGAGACGCCCAACTGTGGCATGCTCGTTATTTATTTACTTTATAAGCCCTTTATGTGGTGTCGCTGAGACGCCCGACTGTGGCATGCTTGTTATTTATTTACTTTATAAGCCCTTTATGTGGTGTCGCTCAGACGCCCGACTGAGGCATTCTTGTTATTTACTATCCTTTCAAGGCGTCGCTTCAGACACCCGATCAGTGCATTTTATTTCTACTCTGTTATTGCCCATTCATGTTGCATATAAATAACCTGCTTGCATGCATCAAGGATTTTATTTTGTGACTGACGTTGTGAGCATAGAATATTTCAGAGCATGATTATCATTTGATATATTATACCCGTGTTCAAAGTGTTTGCGAGTACATTCAAAAGTACTCACTGGCTTGTCCCTGGCTATTGTCTTGGCCAGATTTCATGCATGGAGTGGAGCATTGCGGTGACACCCCCAGAGATTACGCAATGTTGATAGCAGCCTCGCGAAGAAAGGAGTTATCCTGATCATCTGTTCCTGTGGGAAATGGAGTCCCATAGACACCGATGAACCACAAACCGCTTCCGCCATCAACCACTAGCAACCTTGTGTTGTACTCATAGGCCATAATGGTCTTGTACTACATATTATGTATTTTGCTTGGAGTTTCTGTATCAAGTTGGTGTCTCATGAGCTAACAGTAATCCTGGGGCTGGTGAGCACAAGGGCCATTTTCTGGGAAATTAATACCCCAAAAACCTAGTCCTGACAGGAATCAACTTAACCTTCTCTTCAGAGTCTATGATTAAATCCGTCCCGAACAACTATCGATCTCCAACTTCATCCCATGATAACGGTGTCCTGCACCTCCTTCCGTACAAAGCTTCGAAAGGGTCCATCTTCAAACTGGCTTGATAACTGTTGTTATAAGAAAACTCTGCATATGGCAAATTTTCATCCCAACTAGATCCATAATCGAGCACACACACTCTCAACATGTCCTCCATAATCTGATTGACTCTCTCGGTCTGTCCATCTGTCTGTGGATGAAAGGTTGTACTGAACTCTAGCCTGGTACCCAAAGTTTCATGCAACTAATTCCAAACTTTGAAGTAAACTGGGTTCCTCTATCTGATATAATGGTCCTCGAAACTGCAGACATACGATCCTGGTCATATATATCTTAGCCAACTTAGCACTCGTATAGGTGGTCTTCATCGGGATAAAATGAGCTACTTTCGTCAAACGATCGACTACAACCCAGATAGAGTCATAGCCTGAACGAGTCCTGGGTAATCCAGTAATAAAATCCATACCAACTTTATCCCACTTCCATTCGGGTATCGGCAATGGCTGTAGCAATCCAGCTGGTCTCTGATGCTCTGCGTTAACACTCTGACATAAATCACATACTACTACATACTGATACGTCCATTTTGCATCATGCTTTTATATTAATATTTATTGCATTATGGGCTATTATTACACATTATATCTCATTACTTATGTCTATTCTCTCTTATTTTACAAGGTTTACCATGAAGAGGGGGAATGTCGGCAGCTGGAATTCTGGCTGGAAAAGGAGCAAACGTTGGAGACCTATTCTGCACAGCTCCAAAAGTCCTAAAACTCCACGAAACAACTTTTTGTAATTATTAAGAATTTCTGAGCGAAAGAAATACACCAGGGGGCCCACACCTTGTCCAGGAGACAGCCCCCCCTATAGGGCGCGCCCCTATCTCCTGGCCCCCCTGGTGGGCCTCCGGTGTCCACCTTCTGCTATATCATCACTTTTACCCTGGAAAAAATCGGGGGCAAGCTTACGGGATGAAACTCCGCCGCCACGAGACGAAACCTTGGCGGAACTAATCTAGGGCTCTGGCGGAGCTGTTCTGCCGGGACACTTCCCTCCGGGAGGGGGAAATAATCACCAACGTAATTACCAACGATCCTCTCATCGGGAGAGGGTCAATCTCCATCAACATCTTCACCAGCACCATCTCTTCTCAAAACCCTAGTTCATCTCTTGTATCCAATATTGTATCAAAACCACAAATCGGTACCCGTGGGTTGCTAGTAGTGTTGATTACTCCTTGTAGTTGATGCTAATTGGTTTACTTGGTGGAAGATCATATGTTCAGATCCTTTATGCATATTATTACTCCTCTGATTATGAACATGAATATGCTTTGTGAGTAGTTATGTTTGTTCCCGAGGACATGGGTGAAGTCTTGCTATTAGTAGTCATGTGATCTTGGTATTGGTTCGATATTTTGATGAGATGTATGTTATCTTTCCCTCTAGTGGTGTTATGTGAACGTCGACTACATGACACTTCACCATTATTTTGGCCTAGAGGAAGGCATGGGGAAGTAATAAGTAGATGATGGGTTGCTAGAGTGACAGAAGCCTAAACCCTAGTTTATGCGTTGCTTCGTTAGGGGTTGATATGGATCCATATGTTTAATGTTGAGGTTAGGTTGACCTTAATACTTCTTTTGTAGTTGCGGACGCTTGCAATAGGGGTTAATCATAAGTGGGATGCTTGTCCAAGTAAGGGAAGTACCCAAGTACCGATCCACCCACATATCAAATTATCAAAGTACCGAACACGAATCATATGAACGTGATGAAAACTAGCTTGACGATAATTCCCATGTGTCCTCGGGAGCTTCTTTCTCATTATTAGAAATTGTCCTGGCTTATCCTTTGCTACATAAAGGATTGGTCCACCTTGCTGCACTTTACTTATTCTATTTACTTTTTACTCGTTACTATTTATCTTATCAGAAAACTATCTATCACCTACAATTTCAGTGCTTGCAGAGAAAACCTTACTGGAAATGGCTTATCATTTCCTTCTGCTCCTCGTTGGGTTCGACACTCTTACTTATCGAAAGGACTACGATTGATCCCCTACACTTGTGGGTCATCAAGACTCTTTTCTGGCGCCGTTGCCGGGGAGTGTAGCGCTTTTAGTGAGTGGAACTTGGTAAGGAAACATTTATATAGTGTGATGAAATTTTTTCTGTTACTTGTCACTATGGAAACTAATTCTTTGAGGGGCTTGTTTGGGGTATCTTCACCCCAACCAGAAGAGCAAAGAGTTTCTCCTCAACTTACTGAACTTTATGAAAATATTTACTTTGAGATTCCTTCGGGTATGATAGAAAGACTGCTAGCTAATCCATTTGCAAGAGACGGAACATTGCATCCCGATTTACACCTTATCTTTGTGGATGAAGTTTGTGGATTATTTAAGCTTGCAGGTATTCCCAATGTTGTTGTCAAAAGGAAGGTCTTCCCTTTATCTTTGAAGGGAGTTGCATTGACATGGTATAGGCTATGTGATGATACGAGATCTTGGAATTATAAGCGATTGAAGTTGGAATTTCACCAGAAGTTCTATCCTATGCATCTTGTTCATCGTGATCATAATTACATATATAATTTCTGGCCTCGCGAAGGAGAAAGCATCGCTCAAGCTTGGGGGAGGCTTAAGTCAATGTTATATTCATGCCCCAATCGTGAGCTCTCTCGGGAAATGATTATTCAGAACTTTTATGCTCAGCTTTCTCTTGATAATCGCAACCTACTCGATACTTCCTGTGCTGGTTCTTATATGCTGAAGACTATTGATTTCAAGTGGGATTTATTCGAAAGAATTAAACGCAACTCTGAAGATTGGGGTTCCGACGATGGTAAGGAGTTAGGTATGACACCTAAGTTCGATTGTGTTAAATCTTTTATGAATACCGATGCTTTTTGTGGATTTAGCGCTAAGTATGGACTTGACTCTGAGATAGTAGCCACTTTCTGTGAATCTTTTGCTACTCACTTTGATCTCCCTAAAGATAAGTGGTTTAAATATAATCCTCATGTTGAAATGAAAGTAGTTGCACCTATTACAGTCGAAGAAAATACTATTACCTATAGTGATCCTATTGTTCCTACTGCTTATGTTAAAAAACCTCCTTTTCCTGTTAGGATAAAGGATCATGCTAAAGCTTAGACTATTGTTCGTAAGAGTAATACTAGGACTTATACACTTCCTGAGCAAATTAATGTTGAACCTAGTATTGCTATGGTTAAAGATCTTTTGGATGAGGATTTAGATGGGCATGTTATTTATTTCTGTGGTGAGACTGCTAATATTGCTAGGCCAGATACTAAGACACGTAGACCTGTCGTAGGCATGCCTGTTATTTCTATTAAAATAGGAGATCATTATTATCACGGCTTATGTGATATGGGTGCTAGTGCTAGTGCAATACCTTATTCCTTATATCAAGAAATTATGCATGACATTGCACCCATTGAGTTAGAAGACATTGATGTCACTATTAAGCTTGCTAATAGGGATACCATTAAACCCTTTGGGATTGTTAGAGATGTTGAAGTTTTGTGTGGGAAGGTTAAATACCCTGCTGATTTCCTTGTTCTTGGTTCCCCACAAGATGATTTTTGTCCCATTATTTTTGGTAGACCCTTCTTGAATATAGCTAGTGCTAAGATTAATTGTGAAAAGAATATTGTCACTGTTGGCATAGATGGTATGTCTCATGAGTTTAATTTCGCTAAGTTTAGTAGACAACCTCGTGATAAGGAACCACCTAGTAAGGATGAGATTATTGGTCTTGCTTCCATTGCTATTCCTCCAACTGATCCGTTAGAACAATACTTGCTAGACCATGAAAATTATATGTTTATGAAGGAAAGAAGGGAAATAGATGAAGTGTTCCTTAAACAGGAACCTATGCTGAAACATAACCTTCCCGTTGAAATTCTTGGGGATCCCCCTCCACCCAAGGGTGATCCCGTGTTTGAACTCAAACCTTTACCTGACAATATTAAGTATGCTTATCTTGACGAAAAAGAAATATATCCTGTTATTATTAGTGCTAACCTTTCAGAGAAAGAAGAAGAAAGATTATTGAAAATTCTGAAGAAGCACCGAGTAGCTATTGGATATACTCTGGATGATCTTAAGGGCGTTAGTCCCACGTTATGTCAACACAAAATTACATTGGAGGATGATGCCAAACTAGTTAGAGATCCTCAAAGACGATTAAATCCCAAGATGACGGAAGTGGTAAGAAAGGAGATATTAAAGCTCCTTGAGGCAGGTATTATTTATCCCATTGCTGATAGTGTATGGGTAAGCCCTGTCCATTGCGTTCCTAAAAGGGGAGGTATTACCGTTGTTCCTAATGATAAAGATGAATTGATCCCGCAAAGAATTATTACAGGTTATAGGATGGTAACTGATTTCCGTAAGTTAAATAAAGCTACTAAGTAAGATCATTACCCCTTACCTTTTATTGCTCAAATGCTAGAAAGACTATCCAAACACACACATTTCTGCTTTTTGGATGGTTATTCTGATTTCTCTCAGATACCTGTGTTAGTGAAGGATCAATCTAAAACTACTTTTACTTGCCCTTTTGGTACTTTTGCTTATAGACGTATGCCTTTTGGTTTAGGTAATGCACCTGCTACCTTTCAAAGATGTATGCTGGCTATATTCTGTGATTTTTGTGAAAAGATTGGTGAGGTATTCATGGATGACTTCTCCGTCTATGGATCCTCTTTTGATGATTGTTTGAGCAACCTTGATCGAGTTTTGCAGAGATGCGAAGACACTAGTCTCGTCCTGAATTGGGAAAAGTGTCACTTTATGGTTAATGAAGGCATTGTCTTGGGGCACAAGATCTCCGAGAGAGGTATTGAAGTTGATAAAGTCAAAGTTGATGCTATTGAAAAGATGCCATGTCCCAAGGACATAAAAGGTATAAGAAGTTTTCTTGGTCACGCTGGTTTTTATAGGAGGTTCATTAAGGACTTCCCTAAAATCTCTAGGCCTCTGACTAATTTATTGCAAAAAGATATTCCTTTTGTCTTTGATGATGATTGTGCATTAGCATTTGAAACACTTAAGAAAGCTGTGATCACTGCACCTATTGTTCAGCCACCTGATTGGAATTTACCTTTTGAAATTATGTGTGATGCTAGTGATGTTGCTGTAGGTGTTGTTCTAGGGCAAATAGTCGATAAGAAATTGAATGTTATCCAGTATGCTAGTAAGACCCTTGATACTGCCCAGAGAAATTATGCTACTACTGAAAAAGAATTCTTAGCAGTTGTGTTTGCATGTGATAAGTTTAGACCTTATATTGTTGATTCCAAAGTTACTATTCACATTGATCATGCTTCTATTAAATATCTTATGGAAATAAAGATGCTAAGCCTAGACTCATTAGATGGGTTCTCTTGCTCCAAGAATTTGATTTGCATATTATTGATAGAAAGGGAACTGAGAACCCCATTACAGATAACTTGTCTAGGTTAGAGAATGTTCTTGATGACCCACTGCTTATTAATGATAGCTTTCCCGATGAACAATTAGCGGTCGTCAATGCTTCTCGTACTGCTCCTTGGTATGCTGATTATGCTAATTACATTGTTGCTAAATATATACCACCTAGTTTCACATACCAGCAAAAGAAAAAGTTCTTTTATGATTTAAGACATTACTTCTGGGATAACCCACACCTTTATAAAGAAGGAGTAGATGGTGTTATTAGACATTGTGTGCCTGAGCATGAATAGGAACAGATCCTACATAAGTGTCACTCTGAATCCTATGGAGGACACCACGCTGGAGATAGAACTGCACACAAGGTACTACAATCTGGTTTTTATTGGCCTACTCTCTTCAAAGATGCTCGTAAGTTTGTCTTATCTTGTAATGAATGCCAAAGAGTAGGTAACATTAGTAGACGTCAAGAAATGCCTATGAATTACTCTCTTGTTATTGAACCGTTTGATGTTTGGGGCTTTGATTATATGGGACCTTTTCCTGCCTCTAATGGTTATACACATATTTTAGTTGCTGTTGATTACATTACTAAGTGGGTAGAAGCTATTCCAACTAGTAGTGCTGATCATAACACTTCTATTAAAATGCTTAAAGAAGTTATTTTTCCGAGGTTTGGAGTCCCTAGATATCTTATGTCTGATGGTGGTTCACATTTTATTCATGGTGCTTTCCGTAAGATGCTTGCTAAATATGATGTCAAACATAGAATCGCATCTCCTTATCATCCGCAGTCTAGTGGTCAAGTAGAGTTGAGCAATAGAGAGCTTAAATTAATTTTGCAAAAGACTGTGAACAGATCTAGAAAGAATTGGTCCAAAAAACTTGATGATGCATTATGGGCCTATAGAACTACATACAAAAATCCTATGGGTATGTCTCCATATAAGATGGTTTATGGAAAAGCGTGTCATTTTGCCTCTTGAACTTGAACATAAGGCATATTGGGCTATTAAAGAGCTCAAATATGACTTCAAACTTGCTGGTGATAAGAGGTTATTTGATATTAGCTCACTAGATGAATGGAGAACCCAAGCGTATGAGAATGCCAAGCTATTCAAAGAAAAAGTCAAATGCTGGCATGATAAGAGGATACAAAAGCGTGAGTTTAACGTAGGAGACTATGTACTATTATTCAACTCTCGCCTAAGATTTTGTGCAGGAAAACATCTCTCAAAATGGGAAGGTCCTTATGTTATCGAGGAGGTCTATCATTCTGGTGCCATAAAAATCAACAACTTCGAAGGCACGAGTCCAAGGGTGGTAAACGGTCAAAGAATTAAACATTATATTTCAGGTAATCCTATCAATGTTGAAACTAATATTATTGAAACCATAACTCCTGAGGAATACATAAGGGACACTTTCATGAACGTTTCAGACTCCGAAAAGGTATAGGTATGTGGTACGGTAAGTAAACCGACTCCAAAACAACTCTAATGGCAATTTTTATCAGTTTTGGAATATTTAAGAATTTTAGGAAGGAAGAAGTAGTCCGAAAGGGACACGAGGCTCCCACAAGAGTGGAGGGCGCGCCCCCCTACTGGGTGCGCCCCCCTGTCTCGTGGGCACCTCGTGTGCCTCCGGGACTCCATTTTCTTGCATGTTACATATTTTGGTCGGTAAAAATTCATTATATATACTCCCGAAGGTTTTGACCACCGTATCACACAAATATCCTCTTTTTCATGTCGAGCTGTTTCTATTTTAGATTTAGAGCATCATGACATCTCCAAGCACTCCCAAGGACAAGTTTTTCGAGAGGGTTATCAACCCCTATCTCGCGGAGGTGCTGCAACACCCTCAAACCATTGAGATGTGTGAGGGGGTGCTGCACATCCGCGATGTGGAGTGACCAAGGTGTACCGGGAGCGTGGAGACAAAGCTCGAAGCCGTGGAGCAGCAAGTTTTCAAGTGTCAAGGGATGGTGGACATGGACTCAACGCCAACCAAATGATGATCACGGAGTTCACCAACAACCACAAGCTGGATGCCAAAGTCATTGGGGAGACCATCTTCAAGCTTCAAGAGAAAATCGAGCACCTCCAAGCCCAGATCTATGACCTGCAAAACCAGAACTGTGAGTATGAATATAGATTCAAGAGGATGAGTTTGGCTGCAGATTTAAGGATCCCGGAGACTC
Source organism: Triticum dicoccoides (assembly GCF_002162155.2). Lineage (NCBI taxonomy): Eukaryota > Viridiplantae > Streptophyta > Magnoliopsida > Poales > Poaceae > Triticum > Triticum dicoccoides. The sequence goes on along the minus strand of NC_041387.1, from coordinate 578,084,167 downwards.
GATCATCCTTCTATGATGGAGAGCCTATGAGCATAATTGGTTTGCTACCAACATTTGGCATTGCCATTATTTGGCAAAATCAAAAGTTGCCAACATTTGGCAACTTTTATGAGATTAGTAACGAGAATTGGCAAGTAACCAATCTCTAGCCAATATTTGGCAGTTGCTAAAATTTGGCATGCCAACTTTTGGCATCAAACCAATTATGCCCTATGCCTTGGAAGACAGACGGCAAGCCTACATCATCAACAACTCCTACTTCACCACCTCTGAGGACATAATCACATGGGTATGGGCACTCCCCTTGGCAACTGCCAAGCTTGGGGGAGGTGCCCTGGTATCGTATCACCATCACACTCCTATCTTCACCGCTTTATTTAGTTCGATCCTTTTAGTAGTATCTTGATCTAGTAGATTGTAGTTTTGATATCAAGTAGTATGAGTTTTGCATTGTGATCTCTTTCTGTAATCGAGTCGGTGAACTATCTATAATAAATATTAGTGTTGAGTCAAGGGCTTTTCTTTGTTGCTATGATCTTGAGAAAGTAGAAAGAATAAAAGAGTTCTTATTGATCTTATGGATAGTGATAACTTCACATATAGGAAGTATGAGGCATAAAAATTGTTGAGAGTTGATGAACGTTGTTTTGGTCATCGTTGCAATTAATAGGAAGTGATAAGGAAAGAGGGGTTCACATACAAATATATTATCTTGGACACCTTTTTATAATTGGGAGCACTCATTAAGTATGACATGCTAAAAGAGTTGACGTTGGACACGGAAGACAACATAATGGTTTATGTTTTCTCACATCTCAGTTAAAGTATATTGTTATTGACCTTCCAAACATGTTGAGCTTGCCTTTCCCCCTCATGCTAGCCAAATTCCTTGCACCAAGTAGAGACACTACTTGTGCTTCCAAATATCCTTAAACCCAGTTTTGCCATGAGAGTCCACCATACCTACCTATGGATTGAGTAAGATCCTTCAAGCAAGTTGTCATCGGTGCAAGCAATAAAAAATTGCTATTTAAATATGCATAACTTATTAGTGTGGAGAAAATAAGCTTTGTAAGATCTTGTTGTGGAAGTAATAAAAGCGACGGACTGCATAATAAAGGTCCACATACAAGGGGGAATATAAAGTGACGTTCTTTCGCACTAAGATTTTGTGTATCCAACCCTAAAAGCGCATGACAACCTCTGCTTCCCTCTGCGAAGGGCCTATCTTTTAGTTCATGTTTTTACTTTATGCTTGAGTCAAGGTGATCCTCACCTTTCCCTTTTTACTTTTATCCTTTGGCAAGCTCCTCGTGTTTGAAAGATCATGATATATATATCCAATTGGACGTAAGTTAGCATGGGCTATTATTATTGACATCACCTAAAGGTGAATACGTTGGGAGGCAACACAATAAGCCCCTATCTTCCTCAGTGTCCGGCTGAAACTCCATAACCACAAGTATTGCGTGAGTGCTAGCAATTATAGAAGACTATAAGATAGTTGAGTATGTGAATTTGCTAAAAAGATCTATTGTTGACTCTTTTTGAGGTTATGATAAATTGCAATTGCTTCAATGACTGAGATTATAGTTTATTAGTTCCCAATGAAGTTTTTGAACCATACTTGACATCGTGAATTGATTGTTACTTGAGCATGAGAAATCATATAACAAAATTCTATTTATGTGTTGTTACAAGAATGATCATGATGCCCTCATGTCCATATTTTATTTTTATCGACACCTCTATCTCTAAACATGTGGACATATTTTTCAATTTCGGCTTCCGCTTGAGGACAAGCGAGGTCTAAGCTTGGGGGAGTTGATACGTTCATTTTGCATCACGCTTTTATATCAATATTTATTGCATTATGGGATGTTATTACACATTATATCTCATTACTTATGGCTATTCTCTCTTATTTTACAAGGTTTACCATGAAGAGGGCGAATGTCGGCAGCTGGAATTCTGGCTGGAAAAGGAGCAAACGTTGGAAACCTATTCTGCACAGCTCAAAAGTCCTGAAACTCCACGAAAAGACCTTTTGGAATTATTAAGAATTTCTGAGCAAAAAAAATACACCAGGGGGCCCACACCTTGTCCAGGACACAGGGGGGCGCCCCCCCCTATAGGGCGCGCCCCCTATCTCTTGGGCCCCCTGGTGGGACTTCGGTGTCCACCTTCTGCTATATCATTGCTTTTACCCTGGAAAAAATCGGGGGCAAGCTTACGGGACGAAACTCCGCCGCCACGAGGCGGAACCTTGGTGGAACCAATCTAGGGCTCTGGCGGAGCTATTCTGCCGGGGACACTTCCCTCCGGGAGGGGGAAATCATCACCAACGTCATCACCAACGATCCTCTCATCGGGAGAGGGTCAATCTCCATCAACATCTTCACCAGCACCATCTCCTCTCAAAACCCTAGTTCATCTCTTGTATCCAATCTTGTATCAAAACCGCAAATTGGTACCTGTGGGTTGCTAGTAGTGTTGATTACTCCTTGTAGTTGATGCTAATTGGTTTACTTGGTGGAAGATCATATGTTCAGATCCTTTATGCATAGTATTACTCCTCTGATTATGAACATAAATATGCTTTTTGAGTAGTTACGTTTGTTCCTGAGGACATGGGTGAAGTCTTTCTATTAGTAGTCATGTGAACTTGGTATTCATTCAATATTTTGATGAGATGTATGTTGTCTTTTCCTCTAGTGGTGTTATGTGAATGTCGACTACATGACACTTCACCATTATTTGGGCCTAGAGGAAGGCATGGGGAAGTAATAAGTAGATGATGGGTTGCTAGAGTGACAGAATCTTAAACCCTAGTTTATGCGTTGGTTCGTTAGGGGTTGATATGGATCCATATGTTTAATGATTTGGTTAGGTTTACCTTAATACTTCTTTTGTAGTTGCGGACGCTTGCAATAGGGATTAATCATAAGTGGGATGCTTGTCCAAGTAAGGGCGATACCCAAGTACCGGTCCACCCACATATCAAATTATCAAAGTACCGAACGCAAATCATATGAACGTGATGAAAACTAGCTTCACGATAATTCCCATGTGTCCTCGGGAGCTCCTTTCTCATTATTAGAAATTGTCCAGGCTTATCCTTTGATACATAAAGGATTAGGCCACCTTGCTGCTCTTTACTTATGCTATTTACTTTTTACTCGTTACTATTTATCTTATCACAAAACTATCTATCACCTACAATTTCAGTGCTTGCAGAGAAAACCTTACTAAAAACCGCTTATCATTTCCTTCTGCTTCTCGTTTGGTTCGACACTCTTACTTACCGAAAGGACTACGATTGATCCCCTACACTTGTGGGTCATCACATACTCGGCTATATCCTTCTTCATTCCTGTCCACCAGAAACTTTCCTTCAAATCCAGGTACATCTTAGTGTTTCCTGGGTGAATTGAATACAGCGAATCATGTGCCTCCTGCAGAATCAACTTCCTGGTCTCGGGGTCATTAGGCACGTATATGCGATCCTCAAACCATATAGTGTCGTGCTCATCCTTATGAAATCCTTTGGCCTTTCCTTTACTCATCCTTTCCTTTATCTTGGCAATCTCCTTGTCAGTCTTCTGGGCTTCTCTGATCTTACCCAAAAGAGTGGATTTAATTTCCAATGTTGCAACATAACCTCTCGTAACTATCTCCAAACGTATCTCTCGAAGATCATCTGCTAACTCCTTAGGTAATTCTTCGGTTATGAGCGTGTTAACATAACTCTTGCGGCTCAACGCATCTACTACGACATTGGCCTTTCCGGGATGACAACGCAATTTCATATCGTAATCCTTGATGAGCTCCAACCATCTCCTTTGCCTGAGGTTGAACTCCTTCTGTGTGAAGATGTATTTCACACTCTTATGATCCGTGTATACCTCACAATGGTTTCCAATGAGAAAATGTCTCCATGTCTTCAGCACATGCACTACGGCTGCTAACTCCAAATCATGCGTAGCATAATTCAGCTCATCAGGTTTAAGCTGTCATGAGGCATATGAAACAACTCTCCCTTCCTGCATAAGTGCAGCTCCAAGTCCTCATCGTGAAGAGTCGCAGTATACTTGATAATCCTTACGTTGGTCTGGGAGAATCAGCATTGGGGTTGTAACCAAACGTTTCTTCAACTCTTGAAAACTGGCTTCACAATCCTCGGTCCATTTAAACTTGGTGTCCTTCTTCAATAACTCCGTCATGGGCTTTACAATCCTGGAGAAATTCTCAATGAACCTCCAATAATAACCTGCGAGTCCAAGCTAACTTCTGATCTCTCCAACTGATGTGAGTGCCACCCATTTAGTCACAGAAGCAACCTTGGTAGGGTCTACTGCTGTTCCTTCTCCGGATATAACATGTCCAAGAAATCCAACTTCCTTTAGACAAAACTCACATTGGCTGAACTTGGCATACAACTAATGTTCTCTGAGCTTCTCAAGAACCAAACGCAAATGCTCCTTATGCTCCTCTTCATTCTTCGATTAGACCAATATATGATCAATGACCACCACGACAAACTTATCCAAAAACTTCATAAATACTTTGTTCGTCATGTTCATGAAATAGGCAGGCGCGTTAGTCAGACCAAATGACATAACGGTATACTCATATAGCCCGTACCTTGTGGTAAAAGTTGTCTTAGGTATATCCTACTCTCGGATCTTCAACTGGTGATTACCTGATCGAAGATCGATCTTAGAGAAAACTTTAGCTCCTTGCAACTGGGCAAACAAATCGTTGATCATCGGTAGTGGGTATTTGTTCTTGATCGTCACCTCATTCAACGCACGATAATCAACAACCATCCTTAAAGATCCATCCTTCTTCTCCACTAGAAGCACTGGGGCTCCCCAAGGTGATGAACTTGGTTGAATGTAACCTTTCTCTGGTAATTCCTTTATCTGTTTCTTAATTTCCTCCAGATCTTGTGCGGGCATCCAATATGGTCTCTTTGATATTGGCCCGGTGCCTGGCAATAGCTCAATCAAAAACTCAATGTCTCTATCCGGTGGCATGCCTGGTAACTCCTCTGGAAATACATCGGGGTAGTCCTTCACCACTGGTACTTCCTCCTATACAACTCCTGATAAGGAATTTACTTGAGTCCTCCTCGGCGCATGCCAGGATACATACTTGATCCTCTTTCCTTCTGGGGTGGTGAGAAATATTGACTTACTAGCACAATCAATGTTTCCACCATACTTCCATAACCAATCCATGCCTAGTATTATATCCAATCCTTGTGACTCCAAAATTATTAGATCAGAGGGAAACACATGGTTACCAATGGTTAAAGGTAACCAATCACACAATCGGCTGGCCAGATATTCTGCTCCTGGCGAGCTTACTAACATGGGTGACCTAAGGGCTAGGGTTGGCAACTTCAACTTGTCCACAAATCCCCTTGATATGTATGAATGCGATGCACCAGTATCGAAAAGAACAACTGCGGTAAATGCATTAATCAAAAACTTACCGACAACTGCGTCGGGTTGATCCTCAATCTCCTCCACACTGATGTGGTTCACCTGGCCTTTGGTGAAGGGGTTGGGCTTCTTGGCAGAACCTCCATTGCCATTTCCATTCTTCGCTTCAGGACATTCAGTGGCACAATGTCCGGTCTGCTGGCACTTGAAACAGGTAATGTGGCTCAGATCCCTCTTGGCTGGTGTTGAAGGGTTGGAACGGTTCTAGCTACTGCTTCCTCCATTCCCATTGCCATTCTTGGGGCCATTGTGGTTGTGCGAACTTTCTCTGTTATGCGTGTGTCCTCCATGGTTTTGGCCTCCATGGTTGTGGGTATGTCCTCCTGAGTACGGGGAATAGCGAGGCTTCTGCTGAGCTCCTGAAGTGTACCTCCCCTATCCATACTTCCTCTTGCGATTATCAATATGTTGCTGCTTGCCTTCAATCATAAGAGCCCTGTCTACCAACTCCTGGTAGTTGTTGAATGTTGCCACCATCAACTGCATGCTCAGCTCATCATTCAGTCCTTCTAGAAACTTCTCCTGCTTAGCGGCATCTGTAGCTACGTCATCAGGGGCATAGCTTGCTAACTGGCTAAACTCATCGACATACTGGCCCACTGTACATCCTCCTTGGCGCAAGTTGCGAAACTCGCGCTTCTTCATGCTCATAGCTCCTGCTGAAACATGGGCAGTGTGGAAAGCCTGCTGAAACTGATCCCATGTAACAGTGTCAATGGGGTAAGTGGCGGTGAAATTCTCCCACCATGATGCTGCAGGTCCATCAAGCTGACGTGCAGCAAAACGCACCCTGTCTGCATCTGTGCGTCCTACAGTGGTTAGCTCTCTTCCAATCTTGTGGAGCCAATCATCTGCAACAATCGGCTCGGTGCTACTAGAGAACACCAGCGGATTCAACATTAGAAAGCGGGCTAAGTGATCAACACGGGGTGGTGGTGGTGGGTTGTTGTTGTTGTTGTTGCCTTGGTTCTGGTTCTGAACTAGTATATGCATCAAGGCATTCGGCTGCTGGATCAACTGAGTGAGCTCCGGTGGGAAGGCAAATCCATTGTCATGTCTCGGAGGCATCTAATGGGTTTGAAGGGGTGAGAAAATAGAATAGAATGGGGTCTAAGAGAGATTCTCTACCCATATGCTCATGAGACAAACACAATCAATTTCACTTAATATCACACAATCGGTCTATCCTATGATTACAAACTCGATCGTTGCTAACTACTTGGAGGTAAAATACTACTAGTATAATGGTGGTCATCTAGAAATTTTCATCAGAGGAAGACTCCATGATATCTGCTCCAGCTTCGTCAACGTAGTCATCATCACTGTCATCATTTGCATCACTATCTGTGTCGGTGTCGTCCAGGATGATGTAGTCCTCCGAACGGATCTCTGTTGCTTGCTTGATATTCTCCACTGATATTCCCATCTTCCTCTTCAGGTCTTCAGCTTCTCTAGTAGTACGACAATCTCTTCCACATATCCATCACGTGTAGACTTGAGTTCCTCCTCCAGCTCGTTGTTTCTCCTTACCAGTTTCTTGATCTTCTTCATGTGGATAATTTGTTGATTCTCCTGTTGACGAATATGATCTCCCATCTCTTGAATGTAAGCTACAACTGATCCATCCTTCCTGGTACGAATCACCTCCCATTTGTCATCTCGGCAGCCACATATCTGGTAAATGGTATTCTCCAGCTCCTTGTGATACACCCCACATATGTGTCCAAAGGTGATATGTGCGGCCATGCTCTTCCCTATACTCCATCTTGGTGCATTCAGGTAGAAATCAATAGGCTCCGTTGTTGACGCAAAGGTCCTCCCAGGTACCCAGACTTTGATCTTCCAGTGCTCCTCTTCTGGTGCCGTTGTAGAGAAAGTCCCCATGAAGCCTGGTAATCTGATGTTCAGATACTAAGTGACTTCCTTCAAGTGTTTTCCGAAAGGGGTGTCGTCATCCGGCTGAGTGAACTTGTTCCAAGGATCCACCATCTATAGAGTAGAAAGAGAGGAGAATTAGAAATGAGTAGAGAAGAGAAAAACTATGGCTCATTCTAGTGGTCGCTTCCTATAGTCAGCGTGTGCTTTGATACCATCTTGTAGCGACCAGACCTCAAACGGTCAAGTCTCTGTGCATTAGTGTCATCCCTGGATCGGTAATGCTGACACGCACAATACTCGAGGAATTATAACCGAGTTTCAATCACACACTTATTACATTGAGTCCTGATAAAAAGTATGATTACAAAAAAATATCATGGCTGAACGCCATCTAAACTAGATAACTGCGGAAGCTTCGAAGGCAAATGAGTCCATCAACTCCAACGGCATAGCTGAGTGCAAAACAACGACCTATCGCACCTTATTCGTCGTCTGAGTACTCTGCAACATAAGATGTTGTAGCCCGAAATGGGTCAGCACATGGAATATGCTGGCAGAATTACACTGTAAAGCAATGAAATGCAAGAACTATATCTACATGCAATATTTGGCTGGTGGAGGCTGTAAGTTTATGATTTTTGCATAAAGCTAGTTTTTCCCTACAACAAGGAATAAATTTATTTAACTACTCCCAAGTTGCCCATTATTTGAGAAGGTAACCCCAACTCAAATCCCAATTAAACATATCATCATTAACCCAAATCAAGTTAATAAAAGTTACATGATGAGATCACATCAATAGATTCAAGTACAAGATACTCAAGATGTCCATAACCAGGGACATGGTTAACCATGATTAGTTTATACACTCTGCAGAGGTTTGCGCCCTTTTCCCGACGAGACTCGACCGCATCCATGACCGGATTATCAAGACATAGCCTTTCTGAAGCATTAACTCTCTACTCCGGGTAGACAGTGCCACCCTACGTCCCCTACATCAGCTAGTCTACCTCTTCAAGAGCTCATGCAACTTACTCAACTATGCCAGATCCCATAATGGCTTGTGGCTGCACAAGGAAGTTTCTAGCATGAATAATCTTATGATCCCTTTGAGCCTGGGTGGCGAACCATAGGAAGAATCACAAGGGTACTTCAGAATTTTCCAAAATAGGCATCACTATGTTCCCCATGTGCCTGCAACCAATCCACCCAGATGTATATTAAAGTTGCCACCTTAATGTTATCCATGATTAAATAACTCTCAACTTCCATGTGTGAATCACGATCCAATCCTCGTCTACGAGCATGGCCAAGCAATAATAAGCATAATGTATATTCCCGGGGTGATCACAAGGTATTAGGTTCCTACTTTCAAGCACTACAACCAAACCACACGTTCCCAATCCTACTCATGCAAATATTTGAGGGGCAGAACTAATGCATAGTAAAAACTGGGTATAAAAGAGTATGATCAAAGTGTAACTTGCATTGTTGATGATCTGCAAACTCTATAGATTCGTAGTAACATGCTTTGCACTCCGGGTAATCTAGCGAAGACAAACAATAGCATACATAAGCAATCACTCAAACAAAACACGAGAAAACCGAGAAAAGATCCAAATCAGACACAAAAGAAGCAAACGGCTTAAACTAACAAGAGTCAAAACCTAACAACAATATTAACACGTGAATTAGATCTTAACAGTACGTACATTTGATAAGCTATGATTTGCAAAAAGATTCAACTCAAACGGAGCAACGGGACTCAAAATACGAACGAAACAAAATCGTTTACTAATCTAGACTAAACTCAAATTTTACAGTACCAAAATCATGTTCAAGTTAGTCAACTCGAAAGAACAGAACGATACGAAGATTTAGGCGCTGGTTTCATCTAGTTTGGATAAACGAGTAAAAAGTTATGCTAGTTTGAAAATCAGGGGCTAAATCACGATAAAAAAATAATCATGGATGGGTCCCTGGCCAAAAATAAACTAAAAAGAAAAACTTATGGTGCGAACGTTCGCTATCTGAACTTAACCGGTGAAAAGTGTTCGTTAAAACGAATGAACGGACAAACGTCTGTTAAATAAATAAACCGAATGAAACCGATCTAAAAACCGAACCGAAAATAAACCGAGCGAAAACCGAAAAAAAATCGACCGATCTATTACAGGTCAACGGCGGCGGCGACGGCGCGGGCGGCGGCATGGGTTGCGGGCGGTGTTGCGGGGCGACGGCGACGGCACGCGGGCGACGGCAGCGGCTTGCGCGGGCGGCGGCGCGTTGCAGCAGCGGCGGCGGCGCGT
>NC_041387.1:578035956-578073687 GCF_002162155.2 Triticum dicoccoides | reverse complement strand
CGGCGAGCTGCGTCTGGCTGCGGCGGCGCGGGGCGGCGCTGTGGCGGGAGGCGGTGGTGGCGGCGAGGACGGGGTCCAGGGGGGCCCCGGGGTCGGCTATATAAAGGGGGGCGCTCGGCCTCGGGTGGTGTCCCGGGCGGCGACGGTGGCTGCGCTGCGTCCCGGCCGGACTCGGGCGCGGCGGCGAAGTCGGTGGCGCCGTTGGGCCGGCCTGGCTCGGTTGGGCCTTCGGCCCAGTCGGGCGATGAAGAAACTCTTTTTTTTAATAATTTCACCCGAAGAAAATTCCTAATAAAATATAAAAGAAATTCTAAAAATGCCAAAAACAATGTTCACCATCTAAATAAAATATTTAGAACAAAGTGAACATTTTTCTGGCCTAAAATGCAATTTTCAAAAATGCATCTTTTTCTAATTTGAATAAAATAGCAAATAAAATACATATGAAATCATAATTTGATTTTAAAATTCTTTCTCCACTATTACTCTTAATTTGAAGAAGTCATCTTATTTTCTCTCATTTATTTTTAATATTGGAAATAATTGGAGAGAAAAATAATAAAAATCAAATTGATCCTTTCTTCAAATTTGAAATAAACTCAAATATGATTTTTGTGAAACCTCCAACTCTCTCCTTGGGTCCTTGAGTTTCTTAAGATTCATAGGATCTCAACCAAATGCAAGAATAAATATGATATGCATATGATGACCTATGTATAACATCCAAATTGAAAATTGGGATGTTACACCTACTTATATGCGGTATTACCCTGCCGTCCTAAGTAAATTTGCATGTGCCACCTCTAAAAACTCCTAAAAATTATCCTTTTTGCGTGCGTGGATCATTCGTGGAACGACAGGAGGTGGTCGGTGTCTTCCATGCTAAGAGGGTTATTCTCAGGTCGAGTGTTTATTCACTCGCCATCGCACGAGAAAATGGGCGGTATAGGGATGCCCAGTCCCAAACTGCAAACATGAAAAAGAGTTCAACTCTGAAATAATCAAACAAAAACTCCCAATGGAGTCAAAACCTTTACATTTCCGCTTGGGAACTGCCTCTAGCGTTCTTAGCATGGAAGATATTGATAACTGATGGTCGTGAAGTAAATAAGAAGGGTGCATGTGTCAAAATATCATTTATATCTGTTTTAAAAATTGAGCTCTGGCAGCTCTGCAAATCACTGCTTCCCTTTGCAAAGGGACTATCTATCTATTTTTATGCCGTGTCACCAGCTTCTAAAACAAGCGCCAGAAACTGAGTAGAGCACAGTTGTCATGATTTATGCATTATGTGTAGCTAATGTTGGGTGCATCATGACTGGATCTTTTCTACCATGAATTACAATGTTTAGTCGTTGCTTGAACTTTGGAATTGCTCTGCATTTATGTTTTGCGGTCTCAGAAAGGGCTAGCGAGATACCACTATTGTCATATTATATCATGGTTGTTTTGACAACATGTTGCTGATTGAGATATTTTAGTATTGCTTGCTAGCTGATTCTGTCATTGATATGAGTCATTACAATCTTTAAATGTTATTGTTGACATGGTTAGTTATAATTTTGGCTGAAAACGTGGGTGTTGTTTAAGCTTATTTATGCAAACAAGAGCAAAAGAGTTTGTAAAAGTTTTTCTTTCTCACTTTCAGTTTATAAACCGAATTGCCTGAGGACATGCAAAGGTTTAAGCTTGGGGGAGTTGACACGTCTCCAACGTATCACTTTTCTCACGCTTTTCCTCTTGTTTTGGACTCTAATTTGCATGATTTGAATGAAACTAACCCTGGACTGACGCTGTTTTCAGCAGAACTACCATGGTGTTGTTTTTGTGCAGAAATAAAAGTTCTCGGAATGGAACAAAACTTTGCGAGGATTTTTTATATCAATAATAAGAATTTCTGGAGCCAAGACCTACAGGAGAGGGGCACCTGGGTGGGCACAACCCACCAGGGCACGCCCCCCTCTCCTGGCGCGCCCAGGTGGGTTGTACCCACCTGGTGGCCCCGCAGATGACCCCCCTGATACTATAAAATCACATATTTTAAGAAAAAAATCAAGGAGAAAGAATTATCGTGATCCACGAGACGGAGCCGCCGCCAAGCCATGTTCTTCCTCGGGAGGGCAAATCTGGAGTCCGTTTGGGGATCCAGGGAGGGGGATCTTCGTTCTTCATCATCACCAACCCATCTCCATCGCCAATTCCATGATGCTCCCCATCGGGAGTGAGTAATTCCTTCGTAAGCTCCCTGGTCGGTGAGGAGTTGGATGAGATTCATCATGTAATTTGAGGACTTCATGTATTCACTATGTGTTAATGCTGTGTTCCAGTTCTCCATTAAAAGGAGGCCTTAATATCCCTTAGTTTCCATTATGGACCCTGCTACCACGGGAGGGTAGGACAAAAGATGTCATGCAAGTTCTTTTAATAAAGCATGTTTGACTATTTATGGAATACATGCCTACATTATATCGATGAACTGGAGCTAGTGTCGTATCGCCCTAGGTTATAACTATCACATGATGAATATCATCCAACAAGTCACTGATCCAATGCCTACAAATTTATCTTATATTGTTCTTGCTAACTTATTACCATTGCTACTGCTATCGTTACTGCTACAAAGTCACTGCTATCACTGTTACCGTTACCGTTACTACTGATTCTATCATCAAAACTATCATAGTACTATGCTACTAATCATTTTGCTGCAGATAATTAATCTCCAGGTGTGGTTGAATTGACAACTCAGCTACTAATACCTTCAAATATTCTTTGGCTCCCCTTGTGTCGAATCTACAAGTTTGGGTTAAATACTTACCCTCGAAAACTGTTACGATCCCCTATACTTGTGGGTTATCACCAAACTATATGATTTTGTAGGCATGATCCTTCTTTGGCCATGTTATTTTGAGAAGACATAATTTCTTTGTTAGTATGCTTGAAGTATTATTGTTTTTATGTCAATATTAAACTTTTTTTTGAATATTTTGGATCTGAACATTCATGCCACAATAAAGAAAATTACATGGATAAATATGTTAGGTGGCATTCCACATCAAAAATTCTCTTTTATCATTTACCTACTCGAGGACGAGCAGGAATTAAGCTTGGGGATGCCTGATATGTCTCCAACGTATCTATAATTTTTGATTGTTCCATGCTATTATATTATCTGTCTTGGATGTTTAATAGACATCTATATGCTATTTTATATTATTTTTGGGACTAACCTATTAACCGAGAGCCCAATTCTAGTTTCTGTGTTTTTGCCTATTTTAGAGTTTCACAGAAAAGGAATACCAAATGGAGTCCAAACGGAATGAAACTTTCACGATGATCTTTCTTGGACCAGAAGGAAACTGGAAGACTTGGATATGAAGTTGGAGACGCAGCGAGGCGGCCATGAGGCAGTAGGGTGCACCCCTACCTCGTGGGCCCCTCGAGGGTCTCCTGACCTAGCTGCTTCACCTATATATACTCTTATATCCTGAAAACATCCACGAGAGGCACGAAACCACTTTTCCACCGCGGCAACCATCTAGGGGCCTTTCCTGGTGTCCTGTTGGAGGGGGATTTGATCACGAAGGGCTTCTTCATCAACACCATTGCCTCTCCGATGATGCGTGAGTAGTTTACCACAGACCTACGGGTCCATAGTTAGTAGCTAGATGGCTTCTTATCTCTCTTTGATTCTCAGTACAATGTTCTCCTTGATGTTTTTGGAGATCTATTCAATGTAATATTATTTTCACTACAAAAAAATACACTTCCCTGATGATACGTGTTTGTCATAGTAGGTCGCGTTTTTTGTCATGCATGTACATCCATGACGATTTTATGATAGAATCAAGATAGTCATACCTGTGATGTCATAGAAGTGTTCCATGACATTACCAAAATTATCATCACGGAAGTGTCCACTTCCATGACAATAAATCACGCGTCACAGAAGTCCTTTAGTCAAGGGTGACCGACATGTGGCATCCACCGTAACGGAACGCCGTTAAGCTATCGGGGCGGATTTGGATCCGATAACCCGTTAATAGCCCGGACCAATGGGAAATTTTGATGTGTAAAATTCGGATTGGCCGGAGGGAACATGTGTCTGCTCATCATTGGGACAGATGTCATCCACTCATTGGACAGAAGGCACCTATGTGGGCCATCCAATATGATTCCAGCCCATTTTCACTTCTGGCCCATGTATGGCCCATGACGTCTTTCGGCCCATATGAGGCCCTTTGTAACTCTTGGTCCATTAACGACCCGTGGTGAAACTGGCCCGTAATGAACAGTGTATCACTTTACACCCATTAACGGCCCATGGTGAAACTAGCCCGTAATGAACAGTGTATCACTTTATACCCAATAACGACCCGTTATTCCGTTGGGCCGTTTCCAGCCCATGTTATCTTTCGGCCGTCTCAGATCCCATTTGTTCTTGGGCTCATTTCCAGCATTCGTTTACTTACGGCCCGTTACAGTCATTTTCTGCTTGTGGGCCAAATTCAGCTTGTCGTTACAGTCGGCCCGTTTGTGGACCGTTAATTTGTTGGGCCATTTTCATAGCATCATCAAATACGGCCTATTAACGGCCTGTTATGGTCAGCCCATAAAACGTATGGTTTCCACTCTAGCCCGTCTACGGCCCACTAAAGGCCCGTATAAGGCCAATAGATGAGTCGGCCCGTACAAGGCCCATGGATCCGGCGGCCCATTGAAGTCCCATGGATCTGCCGGCCCATTGAAGGCCCATGGATCCGATGGCCCATTTAAGGCCCATGGATCCGACGGCCCGTACATGGCCCATGGATCGTATGACCATGGAGGGCCATGCTCACTACAACATTTGGGCGAGTTGACCTCCGTTTGAACGATATAGCATATTCAAAGAATTATCCTACTCTATACTATCACCTCTAAAAAACATACACTATACAACAAAGAGACTAAGGCATAGAAACGTAGAATAATCATACACTATACAATAAAAAGAAATTACAGCTGATTATACCCACTAGGCATTATGGTCCGGCACAGGTGATAATAAAGCATACACAAACAAAAAATTACATACACTAGGCAAATACAGCTCATAGATCATGGACGCGCACCAACGTAACTCCATTTTAACTATAATCTCTTCAGAAAATAGGATTGACCGGATTCAGATAGCACAAATTTTAGTCTGCAAAATCTCCAATTCCTTCGTGGTTACCTCAGTTTCTTGTTTCATTTTTTTGACTCCTGTATCTAGTACCTGCATGTCCAGTCTCAACTTGTTGATTGTACGTTGACAATCATGTACACGTTGTCTTGCCACCTCTAGTTGATGCTCGAGAACATCAGCACATTCCAATTCCAATCCATAATCATTCGGTAACAACCATGCCGCACTGCTCGTAGATCTTTGTGTTGATGTCACTTCATCCTGAAATGTTTCTGTAAGTACACATGACTAGGCCAAAAATATAGTTACAACAGTGAAGCGAGCAAGATACTATTTTGTAGGGTTAATTATCCTTTTGCCCTCAGTGGTGTCCATCTGCTCAGTTTTGCCCTCAGATGCGAATTGTGCTCAGTTTTGCCCCTAGTCCGTGCGCACCAACTCGTTCTGTGAACTCTGGCGTATCCGTCAGGTCAACATTTTGACTCGGCCCTTACAGGTGGGACCAGGCGACAGAGACGGACAATTTTATTCAGACCATTGCACGCGTGGCTTGCGGGACCCAACAGAGAGCCGTTGAGCATAGAGCCGTTGCGTCCTTGCTATATAAGTGGGCGACAGCGGTGGTGACCACGGTGACAGAGAGCACGGCACTGACCATGGTGAGAGAGCGAGAGCACGGCGGTGAGAAGCTAGCTGTGGAGGGCGCGGCGGTGGGAAGCTAGCTGTGGAGGGTGCGGTGGCATTGAGATCATGTTCAGCTCCGAGCTCCATGTCTTCCGCAAGGTCCCGCGCCACGACGCGAATGCAGAGCCGGGCGCGTGTGGAGATGCCTGTCTTCGTCTGTCCGCGGTGCCGGGCGAGCGTTGATCGGAGGGTTTCTCACACACCGAGGAACCGGAATCGTCGGTTCTATGTGTGCAATGAGAATGGGGTAAGAATCGGGGCAATTGCACCATTTTCGTGGTCGGGATCTTTGAGCAATGGGTTGATCTATTTCGTGTTCAAGCAGGTGACATGCTTCTTTCTTTGGGTCGATGGTCTGGCCAAGACTCTGATAAATGAACTGCAAGAAGAGCATGAAGAATGGTTGCACATGCTACCCCGAACCATAGTGGCCGCAGCACGAGCTCCGGAAGAAGAGATGGAGGGCGAAGCACGCACTGACAGAGAGCTAGCTGTTGAGCTTAGGATGTTGAATAAGAAGGTTAGGAAGCTTGAAGATCAAGCACTACCAATACCCATTTGCAAATACTTTTCGGCATTTGTAGGTATGGTAACCGCACTGGTTGTAATGCTGAAAATGTATGGAAAGGCATGAATTATGGAGGAATTTGTAATCTTGAAATTGTATGAGAAATTCACCTAGTTTAAATGTTGGTCAAAGTTGTTTAAATGTTGAAAAAAAGAAGAAATGACCAACATTTAAAATATGTTGAAAAAAGGAGAAGAAATGAGGAATTCAGAAACTTTTGATCAATGAAATGCAGCTCTCTACTCTGCCTTTCTGTCAAAAATGCAGCATAGAGCCAAGTGCAGGCTAGACTAATGGGCCAACTGCATCCAATTCGGCCCATTGAGGGGGTTCTCTTGTGTGTTTTTCTATTTTCTATTCTGATTTAATTTAGGTAGTAAATCATAATGCTGAAACTTTTTGTGGAAGCTAATTGAATTATTCCAGAACCAAACAATTAAGGTTAGAAATTTTTTGGAGCTATTAAATATTTAATAGCAATTTAAGTAATCCATGATTTAAATCAAAGACCAAAATGTCATGGAAAATGTGCCTCAGCTCTGGTAGAGGTTTACACCTGGTGCCAAAATAAATGAACATTTTTTAAGGGCATTACATTGAGAAAAAACTAATTTGTCTAAAAAATGAAGGGTGGAAAATGCACAAAAAATTGGTGCGGCTGGGGACTCGAACCCAGGACCGCATGGGTTTGTGGTGTTTAGGGCTACGCTGGTAACCGCTAGGACAGATGGCAAGACTTTGACATGGGTAGGGAAGGAAGGTATACATAGTGAGACTGTGAAATTTGTCAAAAAAAATAGTTTGGATGACGAAACATGACACTACACGTGAATGTTTGCACACGCGTGAGAGTGGTTTTCCTTTGTTTTGCACTGAAATTTTGGAGGGTTGGAAGGTTGAAAACGTATGTTTGCACTGCCACGTGGTTTTGGGTAGAGTGGCACTTGGTTTAGGGTTAGAGTGGCACTTGGTTTAGGATTTAAAGGGAATAAATTTGCATGTTAGTTCATGACTTTTTTCTGAATGAAATGGAGGGCTTCTCACCCCCTCCGATTTCATTAAGGAAAACCACAAGTTCTCAAACTTCGTGACTTGGTTTAGGGAAGAAATTATATGTTTGGGCACGAACATTTTGTAAACACTTAATAAACCCTAGTAAATAACTTAGATAAGATGCAACACAAGTATCATTACAATAATAAGTTCACGGACAGTTCACAGACAGATGACGAAACATGACACTACACGACACGACATAGAAAAGCAACAAATAAAAAATGAAACGGTCTTCTTGACCTCCTTCTTCCACTTTGGCCGCACGCACCCCTTCAACACCATCTTCATCTTCACACCTCCTCCTCCTCGTCGTAGGGAAGGGAGTGCATCCCGGCTGGAGTGGGGAAGATGCTCTCGTAGTTGGTGTAGATGTTGTAGACGGTGAAGAAGATGGCCTCGCAGCCGCACCAAAAGACTTGGCCGAGGAGCTCGCGCGTGTCAAACGGGTTGGTGAAGGTGACCGTGAGCAGCAGGAGGATGCCGCCGTGGTCACGAACCTCGTTGAGGTTGAACATCCTCGGCGAGCCCCGTGGGAGGTGGGCATAGCCGGCTCTGAGGAAGGCGCGGGTGAGTTCGACGGAAACCCTCCACCTTGAAATGGCCCACACACGGAGCTCCCTCTCCAAGAGAACACCCGGTGGGTAGCGCAGCTCTGGCACGACAGGCGGACGGCTAAAGGTCGGTCTGTTGAACTGCATGGTCTCGCTTGGGGAGGGCTCGGACGATTGGGTGTTTGAAGTTGGAGAGAATGGATCGAATCTGGCTTATGGGTGGGAGAGGAAGATAGGCACCCCATTTATAGGCCTGTGGGTGGGAGAGGAAGAGAGAAAGGATGAGAATGGTGCGTGTGTGAATCCGAATGCTAGGTGTGTATCCGGACGCGTGTGTGTATCCGTTACGTTTTGCACTCTTAATTTTTTGCAAAAAATGATGCATGGGGTGCGTGCATGCATTTGAATCACTGCATAACCCTTTGACCGGACGGTGCATCTGACTCGCTGCCCTAAACCACCTAGTTGGCCTCACTAGCCTAGCGCGCCTAGCGCGCCTCACTCGCCTTACTCGCATGCATGCACATAGCAGCCTCCCGCGCATGCAAACATATGTCGCCGCCTCCCATGCATGCATGGCCTGGAAGGCTGAAACGGGCTATTTACTACGGTCTCAGGCCCAGACAACGAGACGGCCCAACGGTCTATCCAACGCGCATGGTATTTGATTTAAAAAAGGATCTCCCAGCCAATCAGATTGCATCTCGCGGATCGCCCCCCTCCTCCCTGTAGATTCCCTCTAGAAGGGTTAGATCGACAGCCCTTGATCGTCGGTAGGGTTAGATGAACGGTCGTTGTTCATCACTAGGGTTAGCGGGGTTTGGGAGGGGTTTTGAGCAGTCAAAGCTATGTTTGACCAGATTTCAAATGAGCATAATAAATTAAATAAAAATCAGAAAAATAAAAAACCTGCGCACATAGTCTTCTTATGTCATTTACTAACGATTTAAGTTGATAAACAAGGTTTACATACATTTAAACGATAAGTTCATGTGTATTGTGTGATATCTCGAGTATCTCAAACTCTCTTGTGTGAAGTGAAGAGAAGTGTTTGGGGGAAATGAACATGAAAATTTCAAAAACTCATCATAGCTTCATTTTAGAGTGACTAAGAAGGATCCAGGCTTAGTTTCTCATTTTGATGTTTTACACTTGTTTAAATCTTGGTCAAAGTTAAGTTTGATCAGACTTCAAATGAGCAAAACAAATTTAAAAAAATCGAAAACTGGAAAAACCAGCGCAGATAGTCCGTATATATAGAATATATGTTTAGGAAAGTTATTTGGCTGATTTAGACAAGGTCGAAAAAAACCTTGCTTAGAAATGAGGTCGTTTACCCTACCTTTGGACCCCTCATTTTAGCACATTTTTAATGAGAATTTCAAAAACCTCACCACAGCTTCATTTTGGATTGACTAAGAAGGATCCAAGCTTAGTTCTTCATTTTGATGTTTTAGACTTGTTTAAATCTTGGTCAAAGTTAGGTTTGACCAGAATTCAAATGAGCAAAACAAAATTCAAACAAATCAAAAAAAGGAAAAACCATGTGCTCATTCAAACATCATCCAACAGATTTAAACATCATGTCAAACATAGTTCTAACATAGGTACAACATCATCCAACAGAAATACAACATTATTCATAATGTTTCATAATTATTCATATATAGCGTTCGAGCTTCTTTCTGTTCCTTGAGCTTCTTGCCATCACTTTGCTCCTCGTGCACCTTGTGCTCATTGCTTTTTCTCTTCTCCTCTTGGTTGTCGGTACCTTGCGCGTCTTCTTCAAACCTATCATAGAGTTGTGCAAAACATAAAGGGTAATGAGATCATGTCAAGTGATAAATGTATAGTAGTATTTGACCCTTACAAGATTTACATACCTAGCAGAACTCACAACAATAGAAGGTTGGTCACCATTTGGAGCCTCACTTGGATCATCATTTGGAGCCTCACTTGGATCATCATGGTCATCATTTGGAGCCTCACTTGAATCACCATGATCACTATTTGGAGCCTCACATGGATCACCATTTGGAGCCTCACTTGAATCATTATTTGGAGGATATTTTGGATCATCGTCAAAATCATGCGGCTGTTGACAATCATCATTTCGAACCTCGTCAAAATCCTCATCTGATGCAACCGACTGTTGACCATCATTTTCATCATCTGTTGAGGCAACTGGCTGCTGACCAACATTTTCATCGAAGCCTTCATCGAAACTCTCTCCGAGCGCTAGATCTAGTGTGTTATCACAATACTTACCGAAATGACCAGACCCACCACACCTTGTGCACTTACGCTTCCTCCCTCCAAGTCCAGCTCCTTCGTTGCGAGGCCTGATTCAACTCTTCCTTGGTCTACCTGCTACTCTCTTCAGAACTGGAGCGCAAAGCTTGAATCCAGGGTCCACCATGTTCCATTGTTGTTTTCCCTCCATAGCAGGCAAGGCATAAGTATATGTGGCTTTGAACCTTGCAATAGAGTAGTAATCATGCACATACTGTTGTATGTTCCCTGCTGGACCTGGGAGAGAAGTGATGAAAACCAAGGCATGAATGCATGGCAACCCAGTTATCTGCCATTGCCTACAACTGCAAGTTCTAGCTTCTAAATCCATTAGATATCTCCATTCCCTCTTCTCTTTATCCAAATATGATATCTCTGCTGTGGTACCTGAGCAAAGAGTCATGTTCATTTCCAAGCCTGTTGTTTTCTGCTTTAGTTCATTCATCACGGCAGGGATGATAATGTGGCCCATGAATTTGCCTCGGCTATTCCTGCACGATAATGAAATTTTTGCATGTATTCTATCCTTATCCTGTCAAGCAAATCCACCACATAATGATCCTTTAGTTTCTGGATCATTGAGTTGGAAGACTCTGCTAGATTATTGTGCACATAGTCAACTTTGCTCAGTTCACTAAATTGGCTTCTGGCCCATAACTTGGAGTGGTGTGTTTCCAAGTATTCTTTCACTTTGGGATTCATGTATAACTGCCTCAAGTGGTAGTTGTGCTTCTTCACACTGCAAGTCAAAGATGCTGGCCATAAATTGTCGGTATACACATTTCCTTTGAATTTCTTCATGAAATTTGCAGCAAGGAGACGCATGCATTCCCTATGCTCTACTCTAGGGAACACATTGTCCACGGCCACTTCTAAACCTTTGCAGGCATCTGTATGAATGACCAACCCATTGGGATGTGCAATAGCCCGGTGCAGATTATGCAAAAACCAAGTCCAGCTCTCCTCAGACTCTGTCTCCAGCACACCGTAGGCAACTGGAAATACAAAACTGTGTGCATCAACTACACAAGCTACTACTAACTATCCTTTAAACCTCCCTGTGAGAAAAGTTGCATCAATAGCCAAATAAGGCCTGCAGCCTGCCAAAAAACCCCGGCGACAAGCCTCAAAGCAGACAAAAACCCTCATAAAGCATTCCTTGGTCTTTGTCACTCCCGTGAATGTTTACTCCACGGTGTGGTGATCAATATCTACAATACTACCTGGGGTTGTCCTCTCCACTTCACCTTTGAATGAATACAACAATTGAAAACTTTCTTGCCAGTTACCATAAATAGAATCCAAAGCATGTTGTTTACCATTGAACAACCTCATGTATGGTAAATCTATCTTGAACTTATCTGTGATGTTCTTCTGCAATTCCTTTGGACCCACTTGCTGTTTTCTTTCACCCACTTCTTTACTTCTTCTGCCACCCATCTTGACTTGGCTCTACTGATTGTATCCTTCCTAAGGGTTGATTCCTGGCATGTGTGCTTAAAATGGTTCACTTTTACCTGAACATTAGTGCTATTTCGCATTTTAGATGCGAGCAGCCTCCATGGACAACCCTCAGTCGGACAGTGCACTCTGTAACGTACTTGATCGCTCTTGTCAACTTTGAAAGTATGTTCTACCTTGATGCAGTATGTCAAGAGTGCATTTCTACACTCATTCATGGATGCAAAAATTGTACCTTCTTCCATATGAGGGTTCAAAGGGTCCCATTCAACAGTTGCAAGGTCTTCGTCCTCACCCACCACGTCATCATCCACACAGACTACATTGTGAGCCTCATCTTGGTTATCAGCCCGAGGTGCCCGTCGTAAATTCCGAATAACATCAGAATATAGCTTCTCTTCATCAACCCCAGAATTGTAGTCATCAGGCTCCACTTCAAGGGGGACCCTACTGCTGTTGCCCACACTTGTCGAGCCACCACGTCGTCGTGCACCAACTGAACTGTTCTGGCTAGAAATGCCATTACGACAACTTGGTTCTCCCCGAGATGTTGCACCCGTCATCCTAGGTCCAAATGCCTGCTCAAGCACATCAACTGGCAGCCTCACATGAAAATTATCTTTCTCTTTATGCCTAACAAACATGGTAGCTAGCTCTTCATCATTACTAATTGTCAGCCATTTCTTTTCCCCGTCATAGTATTTGTATACCACTTCATCAAGCAAACCCCAAGGATATTGGCTACAAATTACCTCCCCAAATTGTCTGAAACTCCAATTACTAGCCATTGGCAACCGATAATCAAAACATCCTTGGTATTTCTTCTTATCCTTTGCATCGAACGTGTACCGGTCCCTTCTAATGTGCATCAAGAAAGCAAACCGCAACTCCATCCTAACCAGGGAAAAACAGAGATGCAATCAGCACACTAATTGGGCAAACCTACTCGAATCGAGTGTTCAAATGCACAACTAAGCTCAATCTAAACAGGAGGCGAGAAATACCCCTTGGGAACCCAGTCGTGGACACGGCGGATCTCCGGCCCGATGCCTACCTCGCCAAATACTCCAGGGTCGCCGCTGCTCGCCATTTCACCCTAGGGTTCTTCCTCCTAGTTGAAATAGCTCCAGCAGCCCCCCACCTTTGAGCGCTCTAGCCGGGCGCACGGAAGGAGGCCGCACCGCGGGTCGAGCAGGTGGTGGGCGCCTTACCCGTGGCGTCGCAGGAAGGTGGCGGGCGTCGCAGGTAGCCGTGGAGCGTTGGCACAGGACGGTAGCGGTGGAGTAGGCCATGCAGCTGGTGGCAGGGCAGGTGCTGGCCGCGGCGCAAGTGGCAGCGGCGGTGCAGGGCAGCCGACCGGCGGGGAAGCGGATGGGCAGAGTGAGCTACGAATGATTTGGGGATTTAGTTGCACGGGCCTACATGTCAGCTCCGGACCCACGTCCATGCGGTCCCACATGTAAGCTCCGGACCCACAACCACTAACGCTGGCGGACGGAATGGACTCAAATATGGCCGTTTGGCCTCGTCATAGTAGTTGTGCATGGACTAGGGGCAAAACTGAGCACAATTTGCATCTGAGGGCAAAACTAAGCACAGAGACACCACTGAGGGCAAAAGGATAATTAACCCCTATTTTGTACTATGTGGCAAAAACATGACTAACAATAATGTTACACGTCATGAAGCATAAGCAGGTGATATTTTAAAAAATATAAAAAAGATAGTCTGTGCAGCCTGCATACAGAAATCTCTCTTAGCTCACCAGAGGAGCATGATGTTGGGGTCCAATCCAAAACACAGACAAGTTACAAATTTAGATAGCACATTGCGTATAAGTAAGCAAGCAGTTGGCCATTCTGTAGGTCAATTAAAGTCATAGGGAGCATAATGAACAACAGAGGGTTTCATACAAACATACCCAATAATTAGCCTAGTATAAACTAGATTGTGAGCCTCATGCAATAATAGTTGGTTAATAGGCTCCAAGGCTTCAGGCACACTTCGGTAGAGTAATTAAATGGCAAGGCCTTTAATTATGTCAACTAATAGTTATACAAGTACCCAACATCAGGCATGATTCTTTGGGCATCTCATTAACTGAGGACAAATAAAGCAATTGAAAAGAGCAAATTAACGATGCCTGAAACCAACAAGGAATTAAACTATTGAGTTGCATACGGTGACTTACCTTAATAGGTTGAAGAGGCTCAGCGCAGCTCCTACTTCTCTTGCAAGGCTCCTTCCTAACATCTTGTACTTGGAAATCCTCAATCTTATCTTCATTGCACCCCCTCTGCAAGGTGACACAAACTAGTTACTCGTCTTCTTGGAAGATAAATATGCATACTTTCCAGTCTATGAACAAAAAAGGATGAGATTATAACAAAACACCACCACATAATGAAACATGCTGCATCTCTTGCACTTGCACACAATGAAATGAGCATTTACTATGTCTGCACTATGTAAAAACTAGGCATACCTTCGAACTGGATCTTCAGGTACTCTTGGAGAGCCTACTTTAGTGTACAACCAAACCTTTATGTCACCTATGAGTTAGACAAGGCCCCACTATAGCAGCCCTTAGTGTTTAAATCATTGAGAAGCTCTGTTAGAGTGTTAGGTCAAGAACAACAAGTAATCAAAGCAAACAGTCCTAGTATGGCTGGCTGAAGCAAACACGCAATTGAACAGATGTGTGAGCAAATCTTACATATGAAGAAAAGAAGCAAAGAAGGAGGCTTAAAGACCATAACTTGACTGACCAGGTTTAAGGGGCATTTAAACACCATGTGCCATGTATGAACTAACATAAACATTACATATTCCAGATTCTACAATGGAATGCACATGTATTAGGTTATGCCATGTATGATGATGCCCAAATGTACACTATAGCAGGCAGGAGTGATTCATCATTGCACGCACAATTGAATTACAGGTTAAGGGCGAGTTCAATTCCGCCTTTTCAGGGCTTATTGTCAAAATAAGCCATGAAAGATGTAAAGAAGTCATTTTTGAGTTATGGCTTGGGCTTAACTAATTTCTCTTTGGAGGGGGGTGTTTCAGGTAGAACCTCACTAAAAATTGAAGGGAAGAGGAATAGTGAAATGACTCTGTTGTCTGCCTATATTACACTCAAAATGCAACTGTTGATGCCCGTGTCACACCTGACCCTCAAGTAAAAACAAACACGCAAGCGTTCATTGCCCTGCCCGCTTGCATCTCCTCTCCCCTTTCCCTCTACCTTGATCCCCTGCCTGCAGCACTAGGGTTCCTCCAGCGAGCCATCACCACTGGTCCCATCTGGCCTGGTCCTCGACGATGCTATGTCCAGCTAGGCTACATGGCTGGCGGGTAGGGGCAAATCTCCCTGGCTGCTATATGATGCTTTCAGGTGGTGCTGCTATATGATAATAACCAGCCACTTGGACCATCGAATTTCAATAAATAATTGTTCTTCATTTAAATGTGGGTCATGCGTTCTTCGTTTAAATTAGGCAATGTCATCTCCATGGAAAACATTGACCAAAGTAGATTGTGCCAAGTAGATGGTATCTTTGTATTTGCATTTTGAGCAAATAGTGATGGTCTGTTTTCCTATCATATTAATTACTGCACTGGGTTCAATTTGTGATGTTTGCAAGTCAAATTAATTTTCATATGGGCAGCAAAATTAAAAAATATAATGCAATCTAGACTTTCCACTGATCATACCAAAGATAAGCTGAAAACACAATGAAAAGAACTGGTTGGCTTATTACACGGAGCTTATATTCACAGGTGCTTATTTTCTTAGAATAACTCATAATAACTGTCCCTAAGAAACTTGGCTAATAGAACTGACATACAAATAACATGTCACGATGATTGCAATGGAGGAGTGACGTACCATAGCACACTGTATAGGCTCAGCGCTGCCTCTCCTTTTTTTGCGATGTTCCATGAAATTGCCACATACATCTTGTACTTTTTCATTGTGTAACCCCATCTGCAAGTTGACATGGCTAATTTCAGACATATCTACATGATACTACATTGCATATCCCTTGCGCATATTTAAACCACCAATTAACGATTGTGTGCGTACCATAAACTAGCCATGACTCTGTATGATGGACTAGCATGCACACTAAGGGAGCCTAATGTAGTGCACTGGAATTCCTACATGCCACCTACGATTTTGTGTAATGTACTGCCTCTGTTCCTAAATATATGTCTTTGTAGAGATTCCAGTATGGACCACATACATATGTATATAGATGCATTTTCGAGTGTAGATTCACTCATTTTGCTTCGTATGTATCCTATAGTGGAATCTCTTGAAAGACTTATATTTAGGAACAGAGGTACGAGGTAGTATCATGTATGACATCTACATATCTAATTTAGCAGCCAGTAGTAGAAATCATTGTCTGCACAAAGGGGTTACTGGTCGAAAATCCTAGCGAAGCACGCTGGCTGGCACAGAACAATACAAGAGAGAGAGACGCACTTAAAAGATCATAGCAATGCCTTAGTCCAGGATCTTGTTTGGCCAAGCTGTTAGATCCAGAAGAAACATCGTCCTTGTAGTTTTTGCCAACTGCATAACAGGTAACAGTGACCAGTTAGTATATTTGAAGAACATCGGGCAGGTGATGCTGGACGGGTTTAAAGGTGACAAGTACCTAGGCCGTGGCGGGTGCTTGGCATCTCTCCAGATGGTGGGAATCAGGTTAGAAACGTCAAGGGTGATGATGCTGCGCTGGCTGTCGGGGTCCGGTGAGGAGATCTAGAACCGTCGAGTAGGGTGTTTGTAGAGCGGCTCCGGTAGGGTGGACTATGGTGTGGGCGAAGCGGATCTGTGGTCGTGGAAAAGGGCGTAGGTGAAGCTGCTCTGGTGGTTGGGTTAAGGATGGTGCCGACGACGCGGATCTGCGACCGTGGATGGGGCATCAAAAGCTGCTCCAGTGGTTGGGTTAAGGATGGTGTTGACGATGCAGATCTGCGGCCGTGGACGGGGCGTCAGAAGATGCTCCGGTAGGTTGGATGAGGGTGCGAGGAAGCGGATCTGAGGCCGTGGACTTGTGAGTTGGCAAAGCGGCCCCGGTAGGATTGAGAATGGTATAGGCGAAGCTACTCCGGTAGGGTTGACGATGGTGTCGGCGAAGCAGCTCCGGTAGGGTTGAGGAAGGTGTCAGCGAAGAGGATCAGAGGCCGTCGACAGGGGTGTCGGTGGGGTGGCTCCGGGGGGTATGGACAAAGCGTCTCCGGTGGGGAGTACAAATGAGCCGCTGCAGATGTGTGGCGGTTGACGAGATTACTAGCGAAGCAGATCCGGCACCGTGGACAAGGCCGGCACTGAATGGGCTGTGGTATAGTGGTGGATGAGCAGTCTACTTGTTTCTAGGGGAGGTGGGAGGGGTAGATGCGGCCGCACAAGTAGATCCGGCGAGGTGGACGCCGCTGGCAGTGAATGGGCTATGGTACGCCGGTGGATGAGCAGTCTAGGGTTTCGAGAGGGGAGGGGAGAAAGGGCGATGAAGTACGGACGGCGTGATGTAAGATGCTCTGGTGCTGTGGAGGTAGTCGTTTTTGCGGGAGGGGGAGAGGAAATAGTGGTGCCATGTAGTGGGGGGAACCGGAAGTTACCAAAGCATCCCCGACCTATTATATAGATGAGGGCGGTATTGTAACTGTTGGTATCCATGCACCAACGACAAAAGGGGAATTTCGCATGCTAAGGACTAAGGTGGCGGAAATTTTAGAAGGAGGCGGGAGATTTTGCCGCCTGCGGGATCGTTCGTATCCAGTTTCAAATAATTTTGGACCGTGCTAGCGGGAAGGTCATGCTAGACTGTGTACATGGGGCACGCGTTAGTAGTTAATAACTGGTGAAGTCCACCCCAGAAAAAAAGACAATAACTCGGTATGATGCATCGATAACTTGGACGTTCACACGGGCGTGGCCAATCGTACGGGTGTAGTGGCGCATTCACAAAAAAGGGATCAAACGCTCAGCCTATGTATTTCTCGTGTAAATAGATAATTTAGTGCCATTGGTTATTTACTTTAAACATAATGCATTGACGTGTTAGTGTAGGCGCACAAAAAGAAATGGATATTATAGTCCGCTACTTAAAAGGGTTACCTCATATAATTACATAGCCTCCATTTCATAAATTGTGTACACGTTGAATTCATATATGAATATTACATATATTACTTCAAAATAGAAACTTAAATCATCCAACACTAATGAATTTGAATGCAAGAGTAACAATGGTGCATGTACATGATAGCTACATTGGTTGTTTGAAGAAACATCACTGTAACTTTGGCATGCACAACTGAAAAGGTTTATTTAAATAGAAACAATGTGATATGTGAGTGTCCAATCTTTATAGCGTTGAATGGAAATTGTACCTTTGCCCACGATAAGAAGTAGATATTGACTTCTGGTCAAGCGATGCACGTCCACGATCGCTAGATAGTGATACGTGAATGAATTGTGCAATCTCTCTCACACGCATACATATCTCATTTCCCTGTGGGCATCGGAATCACACACGCGCATTTCGTGTATTTCTCTCCCTCCATCAAGGTTAAATTCGTCTTTCTACCCTGTCCTAGAAGTCTCTCACACAGAAACATACACGCTCTCTCTGTCTAACACGCCCACCCCTTTAATTCCGCCCACCACAGCCACTAAGGTCTCAAAGTATAATCATGTCTCTCACACATATGCCTAAGGTTAACTCGAGTTCCGGAACCATATGAATGCATACAACGGGATTCCAACAGAGCACCTTTTGTTTTGAGATTTCTCTCTCTCTCTCTCTCTCTCTATCTATCTATCTATCTATCTATCTATCTCTCTCTCTCTCTCTCACACACACATACGCGCGCGCATAGTTTCTCGCTTCATTTTTTCGGCACTTGCATGCACACTGTTTGTTTATCTTCGTGATGCTATAAGTATGCCTCGCACAAATGCTATCTACCTATCCCTTAATATAGCTAGATATGTGTCACACAAACTCCTTCTCCCTACTAGCAAGATGCCAATGCGTTGCATGGAACATTAAGATGCATTTGTATGAGTAGTTTAACTTGCGGGAGAAAAGGATGAACGAGGGAATGCTTATTTGCAAATGCGGGGAGGGGTGTGGGTATCTTTTTGCAAAATTGCCATAGTTTCCTTCCTACCCATCGGATATAAATCAGATGGCCTATATTGCAGGATAGCAGGAACACCATCATCACCAACTCTGTTTTTTTATAAGAAGTAGAGATATGTGAGTGTCACTGCCACCCCATACACACACCCACACACCCACACTTCCCAACACCGAAGGACTAGGGTGACACCTCGATCTTGATGCTAATCTATCGATTGGCTTCTCTATCGAACACACCCACACACACACACTACCCGACACCGAAGGAGTAGGATGACACCTCGATCTTGATACTAATCATCGACTGGCTTCTCTCTCAAACACACACACACACACACACACACACACGCACACACATACACACACACACACACACAAACTACCCGACACCGAAGGAGTAGGGTGGCACCTCGATCTTGATAATAATCTATCTACTCCTCTTTCAAACACACACACATACACACACTCGCTAGTTGTACCTCCATGCCTACCATGCACACTCTCGATACGTCTTTATCTCCCTCCCTCCCAACAATGACAGCAGAAGGGTGACAATTCGACATGATCATAATCTGTCAATTGGTTTCTCTCTCAAACATTGTGTCTCGGTGCCCCGCTCGGTAGCCCCCTCGATATGTAGACTTCTTGCGCGCGCACATGTGTAGTGATGATGACGCTGAACCGAGTGTGCCTTGTTTTTACCGGCCTCATGTGATAGTTTACACCCTCTTTTTTGTTAATTAACAAGACAACCTTTTCTTTGTTACTACTAGTGAATCTGAAATCATTCAGGGCAGACATAAAATATATCACTTCAACCCAATTATCGGAGCAACTATTTGAAAAGAAACTAGCTAGCTGCCTGTGTGTTGCACGGAACATCAAGATGCATTTGTATGAGTAGTTTATCTTGTGAGAGAAAAGGCTGAATGAGGGAAGGCCTTATTTGTGAACATGGAGAGGCGTGTGGGTATATTTTTGCAAAATATCCATATTTTATTTCCTATCTGTTAGATATAAATCCGACGGCCTATATTGCAGGATGGCACGCACACCATCATCACCAACTCTGTTTTATACTCCCTCCGCTCCTAAATACTCCCTCTGTCCGAAAATACTTGTTATCAAAATGGATAAAAAGAGATGTATCTAAAACTAAAATACGTCTAGATACATTTCCTTTTATCCATTTTGATGATAAGTATTTCCAGACGAAGGGAGTATTTGTCTTTTTAGAGATTTTAACAATTGACTATGACCGGACCTTACCAACATACTCAAAAAACTAGTCCATAATTTTGATGTTACCCTCTTTTCTTGGTGGTGCAGTGCCATCTGGATACCTCATAAATAAATCAAGGAGAAATCTGACCCCTTTCTAAAAAGACATATGGAGCAAAATGAGTGAATCTACACTCTAAAATATGTCTACATGCACATCCGTATGTGGTAGTCCATTTGAAATCTGAAAAAGGCAAATATTTAGGAACGAATGGAGTATAATAGTAGACATGGAGATATATCTCCAGCATGGTCTACAACAAAAATGTGCTGGACTGGTTAGCGCCGGATGCTTGCAACGCGATGACATGAGTTTGAATTCTTTCTTTTAACTTTAGATTTTTATATTATATATTACTTATTTAATATATACTTCTTTCACTACTATACTGACATTGGAACCCACAGAGTACTTAGAATACAAGATTAAGGATGGACTTGTTTCTTTTTAACTTTTTGTATGAAGTTGTAGCCACCCTGCAAGTCACGTGACTCTGTACATGCAATTAACTTGTTATAGAGGGACAATCATACATGCAATTAACTCAAATGGATTGGATGTCACTCTATTATTTCCAGCATAAGGGCATTTCCAACGGCAGCCGGCAAATTTCCTCCCGCTTTCCTTCCGCGGAGGACGACATCAAACGCCAGCGGCATACATTTTCACAACTCTAACCAACTAGATGAAATTCGTGCAAGCACGGACTGATTCCATATAAGCATGAAGGATTTGGTATAAAAAAGTCGAATCTTCATATAAACATGATGGATTTCATTACATTTACATGAACTAAGCGGTGCCAATCCGTCTCTCTTGGTATAATTAATACTCCCTCCATTCGGAAATACTTGTCCTAGAAATGGATGTATCTAGACTTATTTTAGTTATAGATACATACAATTTATCCATTCTTAGAACAAATATTTCCCGCCAGGTGGAGAGGGAGTACATAATATAAATGGCCGCCCGCGGATCCCTTTGTCTTCATCATGTCCGGCAGACACTTGCGGGGTCAACGAAGGTCCTCAGAAGAGACAAAGTAGCAAAGAAACCACCTGAAGGCGCAGTCGTCGCCTCGGCGGTGGCCTTCATGGGACCCGAGTGGCGACAACCTCCCGTGTTCTACTTCTCCTCGATGATGGCGACGGACACGGAGAAGCTGGCCACCGACTCGTCGCTCTCCACGCACCCGGATTCTGTCTCTGCCTGCATGGCGCTGCCGCAGGCATGGGAGGCGCGGCCACAGGCATGGGAGGCACACCCACAGACACGGAAGGTGGCCACCGCAGACACTGGTGGCGCGGTACGATGTGGCAGCGACGACGCCCGTACAGCGTATTCGCTGCCATGCCGGCGTTGAGCAACTCGCCACTCCTCATCGAGCTGAACTGCAGCGGCGGGTTGTTGAACCACGCACCTACTTGGGGCGGCAACTGGCACCGTCGGGCCAAGCGAGATTGGTGAAGCGTCGAGCGGCCACGCCCGTATCTGGAGGGCTCGGCGGGCCACCCAGTCGGGTAATATGCTGGAGAACGGCTCCTCGGAAGCCATTGGAAGAGTGGAGAAAATGGTGAAGGAGGAGATGGGGGAGCGGCGGAGGGGTGCGATTCTTGACCGCTGTCTGCCTGGCCCCATGTAAATAAAGGACGGACGGTAGGTGCTTGGCCGGCGTCTGGCCTCGTTTAAACTAAGGGCGGATGGGTGGAGCTCGGCCCGTGTTGCATTTAATTCCGGCCCGCTCATGAATGGACGTGTGGCCAGAGTAGGTTTCTCGGTTTGCATGTGGGTTTAACGGAAGGGTTTGATGGAGGCGAGGAGGCATGTTCAGCCAGAAGTGCAGCGGGCGGCATAGTACTATTCGATTTGACATCAGTAATGAGCCGTCAAATCGCAAAGGCCCTCGCCTCTCGTGAAACTGACCAAGCTAGACTGCCCCGCCCTCTAGCCTTATAAAAATGTATATACTCCACTTTAGTACATGGTGTACTCAACATCTAGCCCAACGACCCACTCATCATGTGAGTTTTCGAACATGCGTCTGAAGCGAGAAAGGCATCCTTTCACTGTCGCAGAAGAACGGGTGTAGTTGACGTCGAACTCATCATCGGTGATAGTTCTAACCTTGTACTCACTGCCGATCATGGAGATTTGGGATGCCATGGAATTGGGAGGAGGGTTAGGATTAGTGGAACTGCCGTAATATGAAAGGATGGGACGACTAGGAGCAAACCGCCGTAATATTAAAGGATGTGCGGGGACGAGTAGGAGAGAACTGCCAGCGTGCGAACGGCAGGGTAGTGGCTTTCCATTCTCCCATGATACGGGCTTCCGAGAGCCCTTGGATCTGAGATCGAACGGTTGCATGGCGTGATGCCAGCAGCCCATATCATGGTCGCGCCTACCAAGACCGTCGCGTCGCTCGTGCGGTCGCGCCCTTGGAGATTTAACACGGTGCGTTAGGCTATCTGATGTTGGCATGTCATCACTTAGTCACTCATACTAAAACAAGGTTAGCTATAAGTTTTTTTTACTTCTCTCTATCTCTTTCTTCGTACTCCCTCCGTCCCATAATATAAGAACCTTTTTGACGCAAGTGTAGTGCCAAAAATGTTCTTATATTATGGGACAGAGGGAGTCGTATTTATTGCGTTTGCCAAGGAGTGACCTCTTCCAATGAAATGGTGTGCTTATTAGTTTTTTGTTGCTAAGTTTGCTTCATTTAATTAGCTATAGACTGCACCATTTCTTCCTTGGGTCACCAAACTTGCCACATCAGACTTTATGCCTATGTGGCAAGCTTAGCACCTGTAGGAGCAAGTAAGTACTACTCCCTCCGTCCGGAAATACTTTTCATCAAGATGGATAAAAGAAGATGTATCTAGACGTATTTTAGTTCTAGATACATTCATTTTTATCCATTTTGATGACAAGTATTTTCGGACGGAGGGAGTACAATAGTGGGCTATAAGCCCGCTTTACATGGCATTTTTTAATATGTGGAGGAAAGAGGCAAGGAAAAGTGGAGAAGTGGGCTCTCATGCAAAAGCCAGCCTCAACTACATGGTGGGACATTGGCAGAGGCACCTGTATGGAGGTGGTCAGGAATCGGGAGACTCACGCCGGTCGTAGTGCCGCAGTTAAAATGATAATGGCAAGTCAAATCATGGAGCCCCACCTGTCCAGCAGTAACTCACTGTCAAATCACACAGCCCTACGTTTGCAGCAGCCTACTCCCTCATCTTCTCGCGTCTCTGTCGAACCAACAGGCGGAAATGTCCCACCTACCGCAGGAAAAGCCCCGCCTCGTTTATTGGTCCCCATTGTAACCTGTGTCAAATTTTGACCATAAATTTAACTAATGAAATGTTTATGCATGCCATAAAAAATTATATCATTGAAAACTATGTTCAAATACGAATCCAACAATATAACTTTTGTTGACATGCACTAACATTTTATCAGTTAAATCTTTGGTCAAAATTTATCACAAATTACAATGGGGACTAATAAACCAGGACGGATGTAGTATGATACTAAGCATTATTAATATCATTGCGTGCAAC
Source organism: Triticum dicoccoides (assembly GCF_002162155.2). Classification (NCBI taxonomy): domain Eukaryota; kingdom Viridiplantae; phylum Streptophyta; class Magnoliopsida; order Poales; family Poaceae; genus Triticum; species Triticum dicoccoides. The sequence continues at coordinate 578,049,891 of NC_041387.1, read as the reverse complement.
GAACTGACCACTGCATGTCATGTTTGATAGTCTCAAGTCATTAAAAGCATACAAGCCCCACATCTCTTATTGGTTGATTCCTCTATTTATGTCAAAAAGTAAGAAACAACGTGAGAGTTAATGCACCGCACCTATGTGTTTACTATTTGGTTTCCGTAAGATGACTTACTCACCTAGACGGAGGGAGTATTCGATTTGACAGCAGACAGCGCAGTTCCTGATATGGATTTAATGCAGACGAGGGAGGGAGTAGCGGTTCCCGAAATGTTGAATGGCCAATGCATCCTTCAATTAATGCATGCGGGAAGTAATGGGAGGAGGTCCGCGAAAAGGAGGCTGCACGATGTGAATGCAACGCAGTTTCCCCTCATTGCCCTCATATAAAGGTGCCCCTCCATTCCAATGCATCTACCACATCGTACACACCTAAGCATTTACCTAAGCACCTACACTAAGCGCAAAAGAGCTCACTCCAGACCCATGGCGGCGATGCACGTGAGCGGCCAGCGACTGTGCCAGATGGTCCACAACGCCGGCCTGCGGCATGGCACCGAGGATCGTCTCCAGACGGTGTTGGAGACCGGCTGGTGGATGGCCGCCGTCAATGCTAACTATGACTCTCAGTTGGACCAGACGATCGTTGCCACCAGCAACAAGTTCACCATCCTCAAGAAGTTCGCGGACGACATCGCCATACTCCTCCAGCCCGCGCGCCCGGGCTCCTCATTGCCTGTCACCCTAATCGGCCTCCATGGCCGGAACCTCTTTCAAGCACTGGTGGCCCTGCGACTGCCCGCCGACGCCACGAAGAATGTCCACCTGGAGGTCGCGCTCACCGCGAGGTGCCTCGCCCTGCAAGAATTCGTCGACCTACACATCCACATGTACGAGAAAGTCGTGTACATAGGTATCTACAAGGCCAATGAGGACGCTACGACGTTGGCCTTCCTCAACCGGCTGGAAGCCTTGGATGCCTTTGCTGAGAAGCACCTCGACCTCGCCACAAAAGCCGCCACTCCTTAGCCGCCAGTCGGTGGCCCGGCGCACTAAGTTGAGGAGGAGGAGGTAGTACGTTCATGGATCCATCTTTCGTCTTGCCTTCTGTAACCACCACTCCAATTGCATCATTGTGGCCTTAATTCTTATTGTGCTGTTGCATTCTCGTTCCAGTTAATACCGACATGTGCGATCCCTTTGCTTAATTATATGCATCACTGTAACTAGTACTCCATCCATCAATTTATAAGTTGTGCTTACCTTTTCCATCAACTTCGTGCAACGCGCGGGCATCTTGCTAGAAACGCTAGAACATGTCGGACCGCGTGTGACCAAACCGACGATGCGCCAACCTAGTACTACGTACCCTGCTTATCTGGCGGAAATAGCCCCTCCCTAGCATTTCCAATCATTATTTCTATCTACCGATCGTGCCAAGGAGCGGAACCAAATGTTACAATTTATCCATGTTTCTCTACTCCTACTTTTTTCTCTACTCTTATAAAAAACAAAGTTGGTGATGATGGTGTGCCTGCGATCCTGCAATATAGGCCGTCCGATTTATATCTGACGGATAGGAAGGAAACCATGGCAATTTTGCAAAAAGATACCCACACCCCTCTCCACATTTGCAAATAAGGCCTTCCCTCATTCATCCTTTTCTCCCACATTTGATGTTCCATGCAATGCATGGGCATCTTTCTAGTACTTATAAAAGACTCAGTTGGGGATGGTGGTGTGTCTGTCATTCGTCGTTTCTGACCATTAGATCTGCATCTAACGGCTATGAGGTAAGTTGTGGCATTTTTGCAACAATACCCACTTCTCTGCTCCAATTTGCAGAAAACCCCTTATTATCTTTAAAGCAACCACATCCCTCCCTCACCTCATCAAAACAACATGAGAAATATATTTTGAGTGAAAAGTACTCGCTCCGTTCCTAAATATTTGTCTTTCTAGAGATTTCAATAAGGTACTACATACAGAGCAAAATGAGTGAATCTACACTTCAAAATATGTCTATATAATCCGTATGTGATAGTCCATTTGAAATCTCTAAAAAGACAAATATTTAGGTACGGAAGGAGTAAAATATTAGGAGTATATCAAAACAAGAGTGATTTCTTTCAAGTTTGTGAACAAGTACTACTATTCTACTACTTTGGATCCATCGCAACGCACGGGCACATTGCTAGTAAAAGGCAAAGGTCTGCCGCATTCGCGTCGCACCCCCACACGTCCGGGAATCGGGAGTACTCCACGGCCTGTCCGGCACGACACATAGCTTAGGGAAGGCGTGCTGCCTAGAATTTTCACTTTCATGTGGGACCGCCGTTGAGCAAACCGACTATTGGCAAACCGCACCCCGCTTGCCGCCGGATTGGAAAACAGAAACAAGGGGAAGATCTAGCTGTAGCACGGAAGCCAAGAAATTTGGTGTCAGATGGGGCTCGTTGATAGAGTAGGAGCATTCTAGCTAGTACTACTCCTACTAGTACCAAGTTTGTACTCCCAATACTATATTACTAGTACTACCACTATACAACTAGTAGGTACGTGCACGGCACAACATCGTAGGAACAAAAAACAGGAAGATCTTGTTTTGGGTGATTTATCTTTTTTTCAGTCAACGTAGTATGAATAATATGATGTGGGGGGCACCCATGAAGCTTATGTGGCTTGGTTGCATGAGGTTAGAGAAAAATAAATAGATAATGTGTTTAAAGTGCACTCCACTAAATAGATATACTTTGGATCCATTGCAACGGACCGGCACATCTATATCTATACCCCCTATATAGTGTGTGAAAAACTTTGAAAGTTGGCCATTGGATGAAGCCAATCCGACGGTACAAAGTTGGCAAATCCGAGCACTACTGGCCGTTGGATATCATCCACCAGATTCTGCCACATGTATAATCTAGAAGACTCCATGGTTGAACTTAATTCATGACTAACTTTGCCACAACTAAGCTTAGGCAAAGTTATTAGTTCTTCAAAATGAGAGCCACAAGTTGGCAAGCCTAAGGGAATCTTGCCACATTTTTTGTGTGTATGTCATGTGGGGCCTTAGTGTGGCTTGTCTAAGGTGTGGCTTGAACCAAACACTCACCTAAGTTAGTCAAACTTGCCTAACCTTACATGTGGCAATCTTTGGCAATCTTAGTTGTTGTTTGGTTCCTAGCCACACCTTGCCACACTTTGCTACACCTAACCTTAGGCAAGTTTGACCAAGTTAGGTAGGTGTTTGGTTCTAGCCACACCTAAGCCAAATATTTTTTTTATGAGCAGTGAGCCCCACATGTCATAGACACAAATGGGGTGTTTGGTTCTAGGCCTAGCATTGCCACACTTTGCCACACATTTTTTCCAAGCTTGTCTAAGGTTAGTTCATCAAAATGAGATCCACAAGTTGGCAAGCCTAAGGGAATCTTGCCACATTTTTTATGTGTATGCCATGTGGGGCCCAAGTGGGGCTTGCCTAAGATGTGGCTTGAACCAAACACTCACCTAAGTTGGCAAACTTGCCTAACTTTAGGTGTGGCAATCTTTGGCAAAGTTAGTCACAAACCAAACGGGCCCTAATAACTATGTGGCAAGATTCCCTTAGGCAACCCAGTGTGGCTAACAAAGCAACTTAACTAAGGCAAGTGTGGCAAAAATCATGTGGAGATATATGGCAAAGATAGTCACAATTCAAACAGCCCTACTAACCGAACAACGCCTAACCTTAGGCAAATTTGGCAACATTGTATGATAAAGTGTGGCATTGCTAGGCCTAAAACCAAACAACCCCTGTGTCTGCCGCAAAAAATGTGGCTAACAAAATGGGCACCACAAGTGTGGCAAGATTTGGCAAGAAGTTGAGTCTATGACATGTGGACCATGTAGCTAGAAAAGTGTGGCAAGCCACAAGTGTAGCAATGAACCAAACACATGCCTAAGATATTGTGGCACGCCTAATCTTAGGCGTGGCAACCTTAGGCTGCAAACCAAACATCTATATATCTACACCCCTATATAGTGTGTGAATAACTTTGAAAGTTGGTCGTTGGATGAAGCCAATCCGACGGTACAAAGATGGCAAATCCGAGCACTACTTGCCGTTGGATATGATCTACATTCCACCAGATTTTGCCACATGTAGAATCTACAAAACTCCACATGTAGAAGCATAATGTGCAAACCACCAGAATCTCATGGGTGCAATGCACGTGTACCTTACTAGTACTAGTTGGTAGTATAGTAAGAAAGAAATTCCGGTTTTGGCACGAGCTCGTACTGCGGGAGCACCACAAGGCCGGCCACAGGAGTTACATTTCCCTCTTTGGGCCGACGGGCCCGAATTTTAGTGGCTTAGTGCCCGGTCTATGAGTCACTGCCATGCGGACCCTAAATGCGGCTGGCCCACATGTCATTCTCATGGTGGTGGCGTGGTTCACAACTCACTCGTTCAAGATGAACCGGCCGATGGTGGCGTGGCCCTAGCGAGGGTGCCACAGCTGGGCGTCGTGGCGTTATGAGGCGTAGATGGCTAGACCGGCGGGTACTACCTGCAGTACAAAAGTACTCCAGCTAAGGATTGATGCCGGGGACGAAATATGTCACAGTCGCTGGATGAAAATTCAATGGTGCGGGAGTACGGATCGGAGCACAGTAGCGGAGCAGGCAAACCGCGTCCAATCGGGTGTGTCTGTGGTAGAAAGTTGATGGTCGCCACAGTTCAGCTGGTCCGCATGTCATGCACACAAAGGCAGAGGAAAGGTGGGGCCGAGAGGGATGAGGCGCACGTCGGGGGATGAGGATCCCCTGATGCGAACAACCCTACCATTCTGTCACTGACATGTGGGACCGCCGGGCATGGGTCCCACCTGTCAGCGAAGGAAAGGCAGGGCAATGTAGTAATAGCCATGTCAGAGGATCCATGTCCACGTCGGGGGACGTCGTGCCGTGGGTTGGAGCGGTCTCTTGGGAATCGCGTGTGGGTGTGGCAGTGGTAGAAAAAAGAAACGTGATGGTCGCCGTGGTTCAACTTCCATGGACAAGCTGTCATGTCTGCTGACACATGTATATCAAAACTAGAGTGTTTATATTTCAAGCACGTGAACAAGTATTATTCTACAGTACTACTTTGGATCCATTGCAACGCACGGGCCAGCACATTGGTAGTAGTAGTGTCTATCTCTATCTCTAGAGGCCTTCCCTCGTTCATCCTTTTCTCTCACAAGATAAACTACTCATACAAATGCATCTTGATGTTCCGTGGAACGCACGAGGATGTTTCCTTGGGGGTCTCTCCAGCGCGGCTGGCCGTAGTTGCAAGTTGACGCCGCTCGAGATGCCGACGTTGAGGGGCACTCGGATTTTCTCCGATGAGCAGGTAAGATGAGTTTGATCACGTAGTAAATGCATTCTAAAGAATACTTATGTGTCCATTTCCTAATTCTCCCCCTGCCCATTGTTTCACAGGTTAGGCTCGGTGCGAGTGGAGATCGGCTTGCATATGTACGGGAGGGTACCAACGCCATTTTCCACAACATTTACAACGGTGACACCGTTACCGTAGAACCTTTGTCCAACATTGGGATCAGCCATGCAATGGGCCACCGCATGAATTGGTACGATGGAAGCACGGGTGAGATTGAGATAGCACGAACCTTTCACATGGCGGTCAAAGGCGGACCATGCTGTCTGCGGCCGATTTGTCGCCGTATGAGTACGAAGACGCTGTGCTCCTTTCTAACTGCATCTTCGCGGTGACAAACCATGGGACTTATTCCGTATGGGACACATCCTATGATATAATCCCTCTCTCCCAGTTTATTTGTTTTGAATCTTTTCATTTTATAAGTTTCAAATTCAAATTTAGAGCTCCCCGTCACATGTTGAGATTACAATGTCCATTAAAACATTTCGTGCATGTATAGTAAAGAAACAAATCTCGAGTTTGGCACGAGTTCGTACAGCGGTAGTACCACAAGGCCTGGCTCAGGAGTTACATTTCCCTCTCAGGGCCCTCGGGACTGAGCTTCCGCGCCTTACTACACCTGCCTTTGAGTCAATAACTTGTGGACTTGATAGGTGACTGGTCCACATGTAATGCTCCCGAAGACAGAGGGGCAGTGGGGCCGAGAGGGGTGAGCCGCAGGTCGGGGGACGCGCTCTTTCATGGGTTCGAGCGGCATCGTGGGAATCGCATGTGGCTGTGGTAGAAACTTGATGCTCACTGCATTTTAGGTGGCCCACTTGTCATGCACACAAAGGCAGAGGGGCGGTGCGACTGAGAGGGGTGAGGCGCACGTCGGGGACGTGGTGCCGTGGGTTGGGGTGGTGTCATGGGAATCGCGAGTGGCAGTGGATGAAACATGATTGTCGCCGTAGTTGAACTTCCATGGACAAGTTGTCATGTCTACGGACACATGCACTGCATACCTATCACTAGAAGTATTAGCGGAGAAAGCTATATATGTGGATAAATAATTCCTTATGGTCAAGCGGACCCATGCTACTACTTTGTTCCAAACACATGCACACCATCGAAATAGTCCATCTATATCAATATACACCGAGAGGGAATAATTTTTTTTACAAGAGAGGAAATAGTTCATCCATCCATAATGCCCTCCTGCTGGTGCAGCCTTTTCTTCTTCTTCTTCTTCTTCTTCTTCTTCTTCTTCTTCTTCTTCTTCTTCTTCTTGTTCATATTTTCTGTGGGAAACGGCTTTGCAACAAGCTCTTTGGACATTGCAGCTATCTTGAAACTCACACGGGCACCGAGGGCAGCATATTTTATCCGCTCGTACGTTAAGGGATAATTCTCCCATCCAGACGACCTTAATGCCACCGTCTCGTCACCCTTCTAAAGATTTGTATCGAGCACAAAATTTTCTACGTCGAATAGGGATGGTGTCTATTTATCACAATCTTCTACAAGAATTTTGATTATGGTGGTTAGGTCAGTGATGCTTTTGAAATAAAGGTTGTATGGCTCCAGCTTCTGTTTGTCCCCTTCGATGGCTGTCCCACAGAAGTATACATCCTCCCGAGACAAGAAATCGTGAAGCTCTCTTGGTAGTGTATGATGTGGTACACCAAAACATCATCTTCGAGGAACAGCTGAAGGACGGCGATGCGTTGGATCTTCCTAGTGGCATGCTCCGTGTACTCTGTGTCGAGACCGATGACCCTCGTCTCTACCTTTTCGAGGGAGTTGGATACATTGTTGATCCACTGCCGAACAACCCTTGCACTACAAAAAAATACACTTCCGTGATGATACGTGTTTGTCACAGTAGGTCACGTTTTTTGTCATGCATGTACATCCATGACAAGTTTATGACAGAATCAAGATAGTCATACTTGTGCTGTCGTAGAAGTGTTCCATGACATTACCAAAATTATCATCACGGAAGTGTCCACTTCCATGACGATAAATCGCGCGTCACAGAAGTGCTTTCGTCAAGGGTGACCGACACGTGGCATCCACTGTAACGGAACACCGTTAAGCTATCGGGTCGGGTTTTGGATCCAATAACCTGTTAACAGCCCCGACCAATGGGGATTTTCCACGTGTAAAATCATCATTGGCTGGAGGAAACACGTGTCGGCTCACCTTTGGGACAGATGCCGTCCACTCATTGGACAGAAGGCACCTATGATACGTCGACACGTGGCATGGCCCAACAGAGGCCCATTCCTGTGAAAAGGCCAACCCGTTTGACTTGGTCAAAAGGTGGCGGGCCGGCCCATGTAAAGCCTGTTAACGACATGTTCGCATATAGCCCATTTACAACCCGCTAACCCAAGGCCCGTTACGCCCTATCCGAATTAGGCCCAATAGCGTCATCTAGGCCACCCAATAGGATTCCAACCCATTTTCACTTCTGGCCCATGTATGGCCCATGACGTCTTTCGGCCCATATGAGGTCTTATGTAACTCTTGGCCTATTAACGTCACGTGGTGAAACTAGCCCGTAATGAATAGTGTATTACTTTACACCCATTAACGGCCCGTGGTGAAACTGGCCCGTAATGAACAGTGTATCACTTTATACCCATTAAGGGCCCGTTATTCCGTTGGGCCGTTTCTAGTCCATGTTATCTTTCGGCCTTCTCAGAGCCCATTTATTCTTGGGCTCATTTCCAGCATTCGTTTACTTACGGCCCGTTACTGTCATTTTCTGCTTATGGGCCAAATTTAGCCCGTGGTTACAGTCGACCCATTTGTGGTCCGTTAACATGTTGGGCCGTTTTCATTGCGTCATGAAATACGGCCTACTAATGATGGCCCGTTATGGTCGGCCCATGAACGGACGATTCCAACTCTAGCCCGTTTACGACCATTATGCGGCCTGTTATTGGCCCATGTTTGGCCAATCGATCATACTGCCCGTATAAGGCCCAGTGATGATACGGCCCGTAGAAGGCCCATTGTTTCTGCGGCCCGTAGAAGGCCCACTGTTTCTACGGCCCGTAGAAGGCCCACTATTTATACGGCCTGTAGAAGGCCCACTATTTCTACGGCCCGTAGGTCCAGTGTCACTACAGTAAATATTAGCCCATGGTTACTGTGGCCAAGTTTTAAAAAAAAGGTTATTGCAGCCACTAGCAAACCGCAGAAAAAGAACTGCAGTGACTACAAGCAAACAAATAAACAAGACAACAAGGAAATAAATAAGCAAGCAACTTACATTAGGCTAACACGGCTATTACACATATTACATCCACAGGGCATCAAAGTTTGCCACCAGTGCAAATATAGGGAACACAGCAGCATATAAACGCCGTAGAAAAACAAGTCCAGAACTGAAACCACTTCAGAAGAGCTCAAGAAACAATATCCTGGGTACCCATAATGCTGGCAAGATGCTTAGCAAGCTTATTAACTTTCTCTTGTTTAGCGCTTAAGTCCCCCAGCGATTGCTGTTGCACCAGAAAGCATGCATCTGAATTCTGCAGGGACTTCCTCAGTCCTTTGGCTTCCTGTCGCATAACATCTGATCGATGTCTTTCAACTTGAAGTTGAGACTCAAGAAGCCGAACTGATTCAGGCAACGAGTTCGAAGAGCTGGTGCCAGCAGTGGTAGCCAGTAACTCGAACACTACATCAAGACAGGACTTTGGGGTTGTCTCAGTGTCCTCAATATAGTTTTTATCAGCTTTCTTGGAGACCAACAGGGATGTCTCACTATCTTGAACCTTATCTGTATTACTTCCTTTACCATTGCATAACAGGGTACTCTTCTCCAATATTTTATCCGCGTTCTAAAAGAGAAACAAACAAACACATCTCAGGTTTACAATGTAGTATATGAAACTCATTTTGGTAAACCAGTTCAGTAGTAAGGTGGACAGGATAACAGCATGAAACAAACATATATCTATGTAGTATGGTCACTGTATGGTCTATATCATTCTAGTTTATGTTGCCAAATCAAGATAGATACAGTTCGAATCATATCTATTTAAGACAAAGCAGCATAGACAAAATATAAGTGTGGGAAACTACACAACAATAACAACACTTGTAATGTGCATGGCATGAGAACATAACTGTTTATTCAATTGAAACTGAAATCAACATAGAGCAAGTTACAACAGCAAACAGCAAACACGTTGAAGAAATAGGTTTAAAACATACATGTTGCACCATTGGAGTTTCAATTGCATCCTTCAAATTTGAAATTGATTGGTATCAGTAAATACAGTGATGCAAGAGCAAAGTAGTATGAACCATAGCTACGGAACCTGACCTGAGAACAATTCTTCTTCTGCTTTAAGCGTTGACTTCGGGTTCGGAGTGGTGGTCCTCGTGATTTGGGCACTGCAGTTGCCTTACTAACTGCTCATGTTTGGGTGCTCTGTGGTGGAGACGGTGTTGTGTCAATGGGAACTGGGTGTCTATCTGCTGGGGTTGGGGTTAGAAGGGGTGTAGCTGGTTCTCTGTCCAACTGGGTAGGGGTACAATCTGCATGAGTGTGGTTATGTGTGGTGGGGCTGATTCTTGGGCAAGTACAACTGTGGTTCTATCTGCATCGACAGGTAGCATGATCTTTTCTGAAGACCGTGTTTTTACTCCCACAGGTACTGCCATCACTCCCTCCAATTGAAATGGCTGATAAACAAGAAAAGTAATTGAATGTACAGACATTGTAAGATAGACAGGTGCAATGGATAGTAGGGCGGAAAACAGGGCATGAAATAATTCACATTTATGTTGTCTAAGCAAACAGAATAGCAGGACATAATTTCACATATATGATGGCTAATTAAACAGGATAGCATGACACAATTTCACATGTATGATGGCTAACTAAACAGGATAGAATGACATACTTCAAAATATGATGACTATGTAAACAGGATGACATGATATAACTATACGATGTGACTATTAAAGTGGTTGGCATGCCATAAATCACAAACATGCCGTCGACGAAAACATGATGGCATGATATAATTCACGGATAGAATGACATAATTTAAAATATGATGACTATGTAAACAAGATGAGATGATATAACTATATTATGTCTTTAGAAAATGGGTTGGCATGCCATAATTCAGAAACATGCTGTCTATGTAAACATCATGGCATGACATAATTCAAATATATGATTTATATACTAAGGAAGTGAGCAAAGGGCAATTGCATATATGATGTGTCAACGAAGGATATGGCATTCAATATTGTGTATATGATGTAATAACTAAGCATTGCCATACAACATATGCATTATATGAGTAATATAACCCTGCCAAGTTTGAGCATACACCTCAGGGGGATAATAGGACTGGTCATATGCCTTTGAATCATCCTCTGAAGAGCTATCTGTAACCAGCAAGATATCTGCTTCAACAGGTAGCATTGTCTGCTCTGAAGACCTTGTTTTCACTCCAGATTTCTCCATCACCAATTCAAATGGCCGATGCATAGGAAGAGCAGTTGAATATACAAACATTGTCGACAAAAGCAATGAGAAATACAAAAAAAGGACGGCATGATATAATTCACATATATGACGCTTGCCTAAACAGCATGGCATTGCATAATTCACATACATAATGCCTTACAACAAGATAACATTGCATCATTCACAGATATAATGTCTTGCAACAAGATGGCATTGCATAATTCACATATATGGTAATAAGACACTAAACAGGTGGCATTCACACAAAGCATGTCTAAACTAAGCAAATGACATAGCAATTCAAGATACCATACGCACGATATGAGTAACATAACCCTGCCAAGTTAGGGCATGCACCTCAGAGGGGAAATATGACTAGTCATCTGTCTCTGAATCCTCCTCTGAGGAGCTAGCGGTAACCAGCAAGACATGCGCTTCGTCAGATAGCATTGTCTGCTTTGAAGACCTTGTTCCCACTCCAGATTTTTCCATGACCGTGCCGAATGGCTGATGCACAGGAAGAGTAATTGAATGTACTAAAATTGTTGACAAATTTAACACATAATAAAAAAAATGATGGCATGATATAATTCACATATAAGATGACTGGCTAACCAGGGTGGCATTGCAAAATTCACATATATGATGCCTGGCTAGACAAGATGGCATTGCATGATTCACATATACGATAAAGAAACTAAACAGATGGCATTGACACAAATCATGTCTAAACTAAGCAGATGACATCTTTAATGTATACAGTAAGCAATGCAAGGCACCCTATGCATGATATTACCAACATCAGCATGCCAAGTTAGAGCAAAGACCTTGGGGTAAATAGGAGTAGTCTTCTCCTTCCGAATCCCCCTCAGAAAAGTTATCTTCCTCTTGATTACGATCCGAAATGGGTGGAGGGGGCTGCCTTTGCGCCCACCATGGAATGACATCTGCATGAAATTTTATTGCCACGCAAGGCTCGTCTCTTTTGCTCTACATGATCAGTTCCATTGTGTACAATAACTGGCATGCACAAGAATAAAACATAGTCAGATTATGTAAGGAGTGCATGCACAAATCCAGAGTGATGGTAGCAAACTGTGGATAGACCCAAAACCAATGATAGAAGGCAGATAATAGCTTTAGTTAAAAAATACAGATAATGGCTCCTTTAATGTTTGTTTGCACCCAACATGAAACTCATAGTAGACACCGGAGATTAACCAGATAGTAGACAGATAGTACTGATTGCTGCCCCAATATGTACCCACCAACCATTTAAATACTCAAGTTTCAGCATTAGTTTTGACCTGACTCGGAGTCTAATAGGTGAACACGACGATAATGTAGCATGTCATCATATTAAGCGACGCATAACGTAAGCTGATACGGAAGAGTGCGACCTATCTTGCGGACCCGTGTAGTCCTCAAGGTCATCTACTCAGTTGATGATGGTAATGCAGTTGTCGTGGCTGCCGGCGGCGGGGAAGAAGATCTAAGGCGGTGAAAGACAATCTGGAGAGCGGATCCCTGCTGTGGTGAACCCTTCCGTCGTTGGAGCAGCTGAGCTGAGGTGGAACACAGCGCCACAGGAGCAGGACAAACCACACAAGGTTTTCTTTGACACATATCTGTAACATAAGTAATTGAGTAAGGGCTTGCTTGAATTTGAGGATTCTAACAATGCAGGGATAGGAAATAGACAGGAATAGGATAGGAATGCACGTGCAAAACAGAGAATTTAAAAACACAGGATTTCTGCCAATCTGGGTGTTTGATTCACAACAATTGGGAGATCACAGGATGCAAAAAAGCATGGTGAGATTAAGTCAAACCACAAGAAAATGTACGGTTATAATGCTATTATGCTACTATCTCTTAGTCTTGTGCTTGATGAATAGTAATATGAAAAGGAGGAGAAGTGGAAATTAGAATTCCTACGGTTTTTCTTTCAAGGAGATACTAAAGGAACAAATCCTACAGTTTTCCTTTGCTCCATTCCTTTGCACCAAATTCATGAAAAGTAGTACCATAGGAAACTTTCCAATTCCTATGTTTTTCATTCACTTTTCCTTTCAAGCACTGGCAATTCTAGTAGGAAGGCTTGAGCAAGGAAAATCCTACACTAAAAAAATGTTTTTGTGCTACTTCTATTACTTTGGACCCAGGCCACTGCCATACTAGCTCAATTCCCAGGCCCATCGACAAATGCACAGCTCAAACGCGCAGAGATAAATAATGATGGCGTTCAAGAGAGTCCACCACGGATAGCTAAGTTGCCTGGTACCTCACTGCTTGTCATATAGTAGGATAAAATAATCGTATTTCCCGTTACTATGAGTGCTCAGTGGTTTACATATATAACATGTAGAGTAAAAAAGAGATGCAACAAGTGTAAAACCTCTTTGGCGAAGCCATGTCGATCTCAGCGTGATTGGGTTGGCCGGTGAGGATGCTCTGGCTGACTTTGCTGTCGGAGGAGGGGAAGAAGATCTTAGGCGTCTGGAGATGGAGCCCGAGGTACTGCTCCGCTGTGATGGAGGGTTTCATCGTTGGATCAGCTCCGGTGAGTTGTACGACGCCAAGGCTGAAGCAGGACAAGAGAGACAACGAACAACGTTAACCTGAGTGGAATTCTAATAGCATCTCTAATACATGACGTAAAATACATAACCACAAAGTGCTAGATGTAAAATACATCAGCCGCTCATCTTTGAACTTAACTGTCGAAACTGAAGTTAACTATCGAAACTGAATTTTGCTGTCGAAACTGAATTTTGCTGTCGAAACTGAACGTACTAGCAAGGTGAGGCTACATGTCGTTCGACTGACTTTTTCATCTCTGGTCAGTCGATTTTGCAGCCGTTGGATACGAAATCAAGGGCATGCGGCTCATCTTCAACCTCCACCCCCCTGAGCCGCCAGCCACCACCGGCCAAATAGCAGCCCCCCGCCGCCCGCGGCCGGTTGTGCGCCGCCCCGCCCGCCCCGAAAACACTCCCCACCACCGGTCCGCCGCCGCCCCGGC
>NC_041387.1:578018423-578035800 GCF_002162155.2 Triticum dicoccoides | reverse complement strand
CCCCGCCACCGCCGGCGACCACCGCCCCCATCCTGAACCCTAAGATAGATAGTGGGGTACCTCTCCGGCGAGCCCCCCTCCCCGCTGCGGCTGGTTCTTCCTTCACCCCGGCGAGCCCACCCCTTGAAAATCGACTGACCCAAAAGTCGATTCAGTCGACTGAAGTGTAGCCAAATCGGAGCAGCATCGCAAGCAAGAGCAAGAGCGAGAGCAGCTACGCGAGCAAGAGCAATAGCAAGAGCAGACCAGGCAGGGGACCGAGAGCAAGAGCAGAGCAGCAGTGCGAGCGAGAGCTAAAGCAGCAACAGCTCCTACTGATCTGGACGTCGCCGCCGAGGGAGCGACGCAGTGGAGGAAGTGGCCGGCGATGCCACCGTGGATGGAGCCGCGCCGTGTCGGCTCGGGACCGAGCGCCTGCAACACCGTGAGATCGAATCAAGAAGAAAATGCGGTGATTAGTGTACAACCTCTTTGGTGGCGCCGATTAGGCCGTAGCTTCATCCGAGGAAACGGTGATGATGATGCTCTTCCGATTGTGCAGGTGAAGACGGCGGTGTGGGAATGGCGGTGGCACGAAAGACGAGGGGAACGTCGGGGCAACTCCTTGGAGGTGGAGGACGGGGTGGCTAAACTCTCGGGATGATGAGATCGACGACAGATCCTCATCCAGTACGGTGGATGAGGGACGTCGAGGTGTTGCTGTGGACGACGTCATCGGGGAAGAGGCTCCGGCTGGGTGGCGGATGGAGCAGGGTGTGGGGTTTCGTTGCGGGTTTTCGTGGCCTCGATGTATGAATGGGTGGGCGGATGAGATGGCAGTGGGGAACCATGGCTTAGAGACGCGCTTGTCCGAAATGTGGGGTAAGTTACGAAAGTACCCCCCACCGATTTGAGGCGGTTCTTTCGGTTCAGGAGTACCACGAGCATTTCGTGTGTCGGGATTTCACAGGAGGTGGGAGTTTTCGCGCGCGTTGTAATTTCGGAATAGCGAGGCGCGGGTTGAGATGGAGGGAGTTGTCGGAGCACAACAAGACAAAGATATATCTTAAATATTTCGGGCTAACAAGGCGCGGGTTGAAGAGGCGGGAGTTTCGTAGCATGATAGACAGAGACGCTAGCTTCAATTTTCGGCATAACAAGGCGCGGCTTGAAATTTTGGAAGAACAATCTTAACGTGTACCCAAAAAAAAGACAATTTCCACCTCAACACGCACAACACAGACACAAACACCATTTAGACTAGAGTAAGGTACACGTGCATTGCACGCATGAGATTTGGCAACCAAATTATGAATAAATACCACATTATAGCATGCAAGCTTTGAGTCATATATGCGCGATGTAGATGTACGTTTAATTCTTATAGTTCATTTCATTCAAAATCATCTAGTTTTTATAAGAAAGCTAATCTATTTTAAGATTCATGGAATTGTGCGTTGTAAGACATAAAGTAAAAACAAGTAATGGCAAATCATGTAGAAAAACATTTGGGCAATTCGATACGGAAGATTCTAGAACAAATAAGAAGTGCTTGTGTTTTGATGTTTGTGCATTATGCTTAAGTTCAACCATGGAGTCTTCTAGATTATACATGTGGCGAAATCTGGTGGAATCTAGATGATATCCAACGGCCAATAGTGCTCAAATTTGCCATCTTTGGACCATCGGATTCGCCTCATCCAACGACCATCTTTGAAAGTTAAAGTTACCCGCACACAATATAAAAATATATATAATATAATATATATAGGGGTATAGATATAGATATGTGATGCAAAAGCCGCCCACCATCTCCAATTAGAATAGTGTGTCCATGCACGGATGCGACGTGGGCAAATGATGCCTGCCATCGGTATCTCAAATTCAAATCAGTCTGACTTTGTTCAATGTGTATACATTACAACATGCTCGTTTCCAAACCACACCGCGCAGATCTCCGTTATATTCATGCATGCATGGGTTTCAAACATCAGGATATCTTATTCAAATATTTGAATTCAAATTTACACTGATTATGACCTCACCTATTCTTTTACACCCACACACAGTAGTCTTCTCTTTATAATTTTACCACTAACTTTCTCTCGTGCATGCATGCACACACACTACCAGTCGGCATTATCTATCGCACGCATGCAATCTTTTTCTTCAGGTTGGTCTCCCATGAAGGCACACACCAACACACATCCCCCTCTCCATCATACCGGGCATTCTTTATCTCTCACGCGTGCATGCGCAACGATCGATGTTCCTCTATGTACGTGTGTATATAGCTAGGTCTTTCATAGTTTTCCACACAAAACGATCAATCGATATATCCAGTGAGGTCTCACCCTCTTTCCCACCTCCACCTCGATCAATCTATACCTCTCTATATAGGATTAACATAAATAGCTAATACACCCATATTAATTATATATCCAACATCCCCCTCTCATCATCCATGCCTTCTGCTTCATCTCTCAAACGCGTGCACAATGGCGAAGACAGGGGCAGTAAGGGCCCTGCCCCCCTAACATCACTATATATCGAGGCTAATATGAATGTGATCATTAGACAATTGCTGCTAAAAAAGGTTTAATTTCATGAATTGACCCTCCTCGTAAAGGATTAGCAATGCTTGGCCCCCTAGCTCATTTATTTTTCACGGCTCCGCCACTGCGTGCAACAACGCACGTGTTCGCCCCCTCTCTCTAAATATCGATCTCGCACTTGTGCATTCCTTCATAGTCTCCCTCCACTCGGCCCCTCGCACCATATTCTAGCCCTCCACCGGATTTTGCCACATGTACAATCTAGCAGACTCCATGGTTGAACTTAAGCATAATGCACAAACCTCAAAACAACAGTGGTTCTCTTTTGTTCTAGAATCTTCCGTATCATAACTGCCCAAACTTTTTTTAGTTGAATTGCCATTGTTTGTATTTACTTTATGCTTTACAATGCACAATTCCATGAATCATAAAATAGATTAAGGGCTTCTTTGATTCAAAGGATTCTCAAAGGAATTTTGGAGGATTCTAACCATTAGGAATTTTTCCTATCTTGGTTGTTTGATTTGTAGGATTGTAAACCATAGGAATTTTTCCATATGATTCATTTGCACTAGATTTCATAGAAACATCCCATCCACTCAAACCTCTTTGAAAGAATTCTGCGTTTTTTCTATGCACAAACAAACACTCGTACAATCCTGTAGGATTCAGGACGACATTCCACTATAATCCCATGTTTTTCCTATTCACATGTTCTTAGCTTTTTTATAAAAACTAATTGATTTTGAATGAGATGAATTATAAGAATTAAAAGAAGGGCTACATCACGCATATATGACTCAGAGCTTACATGCTATAGTGTGGTATTTATTCATAGTTTGGTTGCAAAATCTGATGCGTGCAATGCACGTGTACCTTACTAGTACTTCAAGTATGTGCAAAACACGTAAATTAATACCAATGGCATGCTACACAGTGTCTCTCTTACAGTTCATGAAGCCACGTGGCACATGTGGAGGCGTTGTCGCGACCTCCTTGCGTGGATTGATCACAGTGACGTGCTGCTGGTTCCAGAAGAATGTACTCATCCTCCCTGAGCCATACTGGCGGTACATGCACGAAGTGAAGATGTGCACGCATGCCACGCACGCACTCATTCCCTCGCACGCACACGCGGGTACACGGGCGGACGCAATTTTGTACCAAGATCCACCCCATGTGATAATTTGACGCGTGTAAAGTCGTTCACTTCATTGATGGTCAATTAATACAGCGCATGCAAATTGAGTGGACGTGAGGGCAGAAGAAAGGCATTATTACTCCACTGCACGCATGCGAGTAGTTAAATCGTGGGCTGCTAGTAGTACTTCCATTGGTCTTATTCGTATTTTGTGCCAATTTTTGACAGTAACATAATATTTACGCATTTGAGGAGTGTAGTACTTGAAATTTATGTTCCGCTAAACTCATCGGGAGCCGTTTCAGGCCACGAAACCAAAACCATCAATTAATCTTTACCTTGTTCCCATCACATTCGAAAGCCTGCTCACACCTACTAGTACGTACCAAACCTAAACATGTTCCCACTATGCAGGTATTACTACTACTAGTGCTAGTACTTAGGTTATAAAAAGGGGAACTACCTAACCGAAAATTACTCTACCTTTCCTCCTCATAAGTGCTTCTTCTTCGTCCATCGTTGCCATGGCCGGTGAGCAGAGCTCTAGGTCGAGAACTACTCGTAACAAGGGAGCGGCAACCAAGGCTGCAGAAACAAAAGAGAGGGCTGGCCACCACGCAGAGACCTCGAAAGATCTGTCACGGGCAGGCGATGGCTCCCAGGAGCGCCCTAGCCGCGGAGGCGAACATGCCGAGCCGGTGGAGCTGGAGTCGTTATCCCTCGACGGCATGCCCGATCAGCTCAATAAGCACCTCAATAAGCAGAAGGAGTTCATCCAAGGCTTGACGGAGTTGCTGAAGGAGAGCCTCGACGACATGCCCGCTGAGCTCAATCGGCAGGGGGAGTTGACCGCCGGCTTGGTGATGCTGCTGAAGAAGAGCATTGCCTCGGAGAAGAAGGCGGCCGGCGAAATCCTGCGACTTCAGGAGGACAAGGCGAAGCTCTGCCACGAGATCGACCTATTAAAGGAGAAGAACGCCGGCTAGAAGAAGCTGCATGAGAATAGTAGTTCCTCGATGAAGATGCTGCAGGCCCTCGTCATGGAATAGAAGGAGGAGTTGGCGAAGCTCCGCATCGAGCAACCAGCTACTGTCAAGGTACATAATGCGGTCGTGGAACAGATGATGAAGGCTCGCGTCGAGAAATCCCGCGTCATGGACAGAATGAAGAAGATGGCAGAGGAGACGCACAAGGAGATGGAGGTCGTGGAGGCGATGAAGAAGCAGTTACGACTCCGCGGTGAATTAGATCATTTGGGGTGATAATCTTCCTTCTTCTTTTGCTGCTGTGTTTCATCTTTTGCTTCGGGTGTTTCGCCGCACGTGTCACGTTCTCTGCGAGGCATGAATAGAACAATGGTTTTTGTTTTTTGAGGGAATGAATAGAACAATGCTAACAATGAGATGACTAGAAAATTAGATCATTTTTTATCGCCATATGGCACTGGGCTGCCGTGTTTCGTGCTCCTCCGTCGCAGTACTACTCCAGTGGAAAACTTGAGTATACCGCACTGTTCTTTGCTCCTCCTCGATCAGGTCGTCGGCGCATTTATACGAGCAGTCAAATCACAAGTCCCCGCCTTCCGGCAGTAATGAGCCGTCAAATCACAAAGGCCCTCGCCTCTCGTGAAACGAACAAGCTAGACTGCCCGCCCTCTAGCCTTTTAAAAAATGTATACTTTTATATAGCAGTAGTATCGATGGATTGCGCCATGGAGCAAAACTTGAAATGAAAAAAAGTTGGTACATATAGAGAGCGCTTGTCACCAAATTATGCATATAGTACTATTAAAAAGGCTAGTCACAATAATGGTGTCCAGCACAACCCACCCCTCAAATAAAACTAAGAACCCTGGAATTCTTTGACAAAACTAAGCACCCTGAAATTCTTTGACAACTAAACTGTTGGCTATATGATTGTCGGGGAGGCTGATTCCACCAACACCTATGGGGACAGGGCCCCTTTCGGTTCGGTGGGGGGCGGAGGCCGCACAAAGAGCGGATCGAGGCGGTACACGCGAGCGGTTTTTACCCAGCTTCGGGCCGCACGGATGCGTAAAACCCTACTGCTGCTTGTTTGTGTATATTGGATTCTTGCTCAGGAGCGATGGACGCTACCAGACTGAGCGTGAGAGTGTTCCTGGTGCTTCCGAATGAGCCGAACTGGCCGAACCTCCGAACCCCTTCTACGTTGCGCTTGGGCCTCCTTTTATACTTTCAAGGGGTCAGTGACAGGTGGCAACGTAGACAAGAAGGGTAAAAATGGAAAAGGATGCGGTAGGTGCAGCTACCGCTACTGTGGATACAGTGCACCCTACCTAACTCTGACGGCAGGGGACAAGGGCATTAAATGCCTGTCTGAGTTGCCTAAACAGTGCAAAAAGTGACCGTTAGGAGCGCCACCGTTTGCCACGATGGCCTTCTCTTCATCTCCGCTTGCCACCTCGCACCCCTAGCTGCACAGCCTCCCGCCACGTGTGCTTGGGAGAGTCCTAGAGCGACACGTTAGCAGGTGCGCTGGAGCGCGGGCACGAAGTGGGGGTTTCCCGCGGCAAGCTCCTTGCCGCGGTCGTCGTCTTGTCGTGTTTGGGAGCTTGTCGCTCACCGGGCCTTGTCGGGACGCAGGGCGCATCGCGGCAAGCTTTCTTGGTATGCCTTGAGTGGCCTTCCCGGCAAGCTCCTCTTGCCGGGGCCTTGTCTCTTCCCGACAAGCTCCTCTTGCCGGGGCCTGGGTTTGGGTACTTTGTTCTTGAATGGTCTTCGAGGGAACCACGGAGGGTCTTGGCAGTCACCCGGCAAGCCTTGCCGCGGGATGCTGCGACTGCCCGTGCACAAGTTCGGGGTACTAGGGTACCCCTACTCTAGTACACCGACAATGATGTTGGCCATATATATTGTACGTATATAATGTGAAGAAACGAGCGGTAGTACTATACCAACTAAAAGATGAAATGTAAGAAATACTAGTATGTACTTACTGAAGAGTTAAAGTAACAAGAAGAAAGATAACATAGTTTTGCTGGGGGCTTAGCACAACACACCCCTCAAATTAAATTGAGCACACCTGAAATTAAACTTTGCAACTATTCCGGTAGACACTGCATTAGAACCATCATGAGCAACGACACTGCCACCTTACTCGGAGTCCTCGTCCACGTCCTTGACTTCGTCCTTATCCCTCTTCCTCTTGGCCGATACTTCTTTGCTTGAACCACCAACTTGGCTGTTGCTCTTCATCCAACCCTTGTAGATATTGAAACAAAGGTAGCCATCCATTGCAGCATATTGGATGTGGTCTATATCTAGTACATTCTGCTGCCATGCATCACGATGATACGTGTATGGAGGTTTCTCCAGTTTACCATACGAAAGATGAACCATGGCTCCTGCGAGGGTCAGCATTGAAGCCTGACGAGAGGACACTAGCCGATTCTTTTGGAGGTCGAAGGTGTTGCCTACAACAAGGCCTATCCGACGCAGGACTTCTTTGTCATTACCAAAGTCTACGGTAACGAATTTGACTAGGTTGCTCTCGAGAAAGTCTTTAAAATCCTGGCACTCAACGTTGGCATGGCATATGTGGTAGACCAAGCATAAGTCATTCACGCAAACATGGATCACGGCGGGCTTCTTCCTCTCTTCGTCCTTTAGATCCTTCTCTCATGCCACGACTGTGGTGTACTCAACATCTAGCCCAGCGACCCACTCATCATCTGAGTCTTCGAGCATGCGTCTAAAGCGAGAAAGGCATCCTTTCACCATTGCGGAAGAACGGGTGTAGATGACGTCAAACTCATCGCCGGTGATGGTTCTAACCTTGTACTCACCGCCGATCGGGGAGATTTGGGACTCCATGGATTTGGGAGGAGGGTTAGGATTAGAGGAACTGTCGTAATGTACTAATGTGAATGGACGGGACGACTAGGAGCGAACCACCATAGTATTAAAGGACATGCAGGGACGAGTAGGAGCGAACTACCAGCGTGCGTACGGCAGGGTAGTGGCTTTCCATTCTCCCATGATACAGGCTTCCGAGAGCCCTTGGATCGGAGATCGAATGGTTGCATGGCGTGATTCTAGACCTATGGGTGAATATCCTATCCTGGAGGGCTATTCTGCAAATTTTCAGCAACTTAGCATGCGACCATTTGATCTCAGATCCAAGGGCTGCCAGCAGCCCGTATCATGGTCGCGCCTACCACGACCGTCGCGTTGCTCGCGTGGTCGCGCACTTGGAGATTTAACACGGTGCGTTATGCTATCTGATGTTGGCATGTCATACATAGTCATCACTTAGTTACTTATACTACAACAAGGTTGCCTATAAGGTTGGCTATAAGTGTATTTTTTACTCCTCTCTATCTCTTTCTTCGTACTCCCTCCTCCCATAATATAAGAACATTTTTGACACTAGCTAGTGTAGAGTCAAAAACGTTCTTATATCATGGGACACAGGGAGTACTAGTATTTATTGCATTTGCCAAGGAGTGACCTCTTCCAATTAAATGGTGTTGCTAAGTTTGCTTAATTTAATTAGCTATAGACTCAAAATTGTCCTTTCACCTAGGTACACGCGCTTAGCACCGTTTCTTCCTTGGGTCACCAAACTAGTCTCTCTCTTCTTGATTAACTTGCCACATCAGACTTTATGCCTATGTGGCAAGCTTAAGCACCTGTAGGAGCAAGTAAGTACAATAGTGTGCTTTACACGGCATTTTTGCATATGTGGAGGGAGGAAAGAGAGGCAAGGAAAAAGTGGAGAAGTGGGCTCTCATGCAAGAGCCAGCCTCTACTACATGGTGGAGCATTGGGAGAGGCACCTGTATGGAGGTGGTCAGGAATCAGGAGACTCACGTCGGTCGTAGCACCGTAGTTAAAATAATAATGGCAAGTCAAATCACGGGGCCCCACCTGTCCAGTAGTAACTCGCTGTCAAATCACACAACCCTATGTTTGCAGCAGCCTACTCCCTCGTCTTCTTGCGTCTTTATCGAACCGACTAGGCCGAACTATCCCGCCGCCTACCGGGCAGGAAAAGCCCCGTCCTCGACTTTTAAATAGTATACAAATACTAATTTTGTATCCATGGATTGCGCTCGCGCCATGGAGCAGAGCGTCTAGAAAATGGCGGTACACATGTACGGAGTATACAGCACGCCCGTCGCGTTCGCGTCGCACCCTAGACGGTCGGTCGGTCTGGCACGCTGCTCTCCGAATGGAACGCGCGTTATATTGCATTCGCACACACATGTGGGACGGCAATTGAGAACCGACCATAGGCACACTCCCCGGCCCCGCAAGTCGGGTGACTTAGTAGAAGAGGGAGACGAGCGATAGTACTAGAGAAGTGGTGTACTACGTTGGTGCCTGGACGATCCTTGCAAGACACGGAAGATCAGTTCGTCCATGCATGTGACCAGACTCCAACAGACACACCTGGATTGGCTATCGTCTACATATCGTGCAGGCTGTGTTGTACATGGATGTAGTTGTGGTGAGAAATCTAAAAAAAGGTTTCTTGTCATCTCGCAAAATTATGTGTCATGTTCTTCGGATTACTGCAAGGGTTAAACAGCGACAACTGAGTTGGGCTAGTCATTGGGGGCACATGCACGAACAGTGACTACTCGGCTGCCATCTAGGTCAAGCCGGCTATGTTAATTAGGACATCTATCAACAGACCCCTTTTCTACGAGTTTATCTTTAATTTGAGCTTTGTTCCTCGTCTAGTTTGTCCGTCGGGATTCATGTTATCTCCTTTGGGCAGTGAGGTTATGATTTCTTGTCACGTGGCATTTTTTCGTGTTATATATTATAATACAATGCTTCAGATCAAAATGACGACAACTGCGCCTCCGTGCCACGTGCATGAAGACTTCTCGACAATCATTGACGAGGTCAAGCCGGCTCCGGTAGACAAAAGAAAACTAAGTACTACTCCACTATATAGGCAGGAGCCTCTGCGCTTGCTTTCTAGTGTTGCTCTCTTCACACTATCTCGACCTCTCCAGATATAAACACGACAGCGGTGGCCACACACTCTCTCTCTCTCTCTCTCTGCTCATCGCTGGTCACAGATCCAGCCGGATCCTCTCTGTCGGGGATGGTGAGAAGGTGCAATGTTCACGCGGCCGTCATCGGCGACGGCTCTTACCCACTGCTGGGCGCGTCCCGATCAGCCTACCTTGCCGTTCTCCCCCAAGCACCGCTGGCGAGGGAGGGCCTCCGACCCCTTCTTCCTCGCTGTCGTAGTGTGGGAAGATCCGGCCTCCCGCCGCCCACCTAGCGACATCCCGGCGACCATCAGGTATAACTTCCTTCGAAACCGGCCTTGCTCTACTTTTACTACCTAGCGACATCCCTGACGTCGCTGCATTTGTAACTTTTACTATTTCTCAGGCCCCCTCGTAGATAGGATCGATCGGCTGTTCGAAAACCACCTAATTTTTTTTACGCTTAAGAGGTAAAACTAGTTCATGCACTCGAATCTAGTACTACTTGGTTCAAACAAGGAAGAAAGGGGGTGGGGGTGGGGGAGGATTTGTTACCTGAATCTATGACTTGGTCGAAAGAGGAAATAATGGGGGCGAAAAGTAGCAGAGACTGGCTATCCAACTGGTCTCTAGGTCTAATAGGGAAATGAAGGGAAACGCAATACAAACTCAATATAAACCCGATCTATTGGTTGAAAAAGGAAAGAAAGTGGGGACTGGGGGACAAGTCAATAGAGTAAGTCCAGCACTAGATTTGCTAGCCTCACACAGTATAAGGTGGCTATACCGAACAAAAATGGGACCAACCCAGATATCCTGTTCTGATGTTTGTTGCCCCGAGCCACTCTTATGTAATGCCACTAGTAAAATGTAGCAGTCGCACTGTTAAAAGTAAGGACACGTTAAACCAATGTTGTTTTCAATGTAATGCCTCAAGTAATATGAATCAATGGCACTTCTTTACATGTCCTGCTAAAATTTCCCATTAAGATAAGTTGGTTCCTTTCGTTAGAAATGCAACTGTCCTGGTCCGCCTACTCTCCTCTGCCCAAAGTAATGTCGTATTTAACGGTTGTCATAGTTAATCCTAATGCCCACACTAATATCTAGCAATGCCACTGCTTCAGAAATTGCTACTGTCCTTGTAGGATTGCCATTCAGATAAGGAACATGCTTCTTTTCATTTGATGCATGTTTCATCACTTGTTAGTCACCCTCCTTTCCACCTTTTTTGTGCAAACAGAGATATACATTTCACGCTCGATCTTAGTTGAACTGCACAAATGATATCCAAATTATTGTTGAGCATTCCAGGAGCTTCACAACCAACCTTGATGTTGCTCAATTTTATTGCAACTAATGAAAAAGAAGCTCTGTGGGTTTCGTTTTCTGATGGAAATGGAACCGGGGCTGGAGCCCTTTTCTTAAAAAAATTGAAGAAGAAGCTGCTAGCTCACGGGACATTGCTTCATTTTAGGTGAACTGCACCAAAAGGTCCCATGAATTGAATCATCCATGTTGGTGACTGAAAGAGCTAGCTTCAGCATCCCAGTCTAAGCACCCCCGACCTCCATCCTTGCGACGCACGGTACACCTTGTTTGCCACCTGCTTGACCCTAGTGTCACTGATAAAATGAAGTAATAATACAGTTAAAATAGAGCGAGTGTCATCTCTATCATTTCATTTCCAATGTAGATAAAGAAAGTGCTTCTCTTTCTTAAAGTATGTTTCATCAACTAGTCCCATAGTTAATGTTTAAGCGTTTCTGCAAACTGGGGTGCTTAATTTTAGTTGATATGTACAAAAATAGAGATTTGAATGTCTCAAGGTGCCTCCTTGTACTACTGATGTACACTGATGTTCATCACTGACAGAAGGTGTATCTGGGAGACTTGGGACGATGTCCAGTATGAGGCATACCGTATGAGGCGTCGCTGGGCCCATCTCGCCCTCGCAGCATGGCGTACTATGATACTATGGCAATATTTTCTTCTATTTATTTTGTGTGTTTCATCAACTAGTGCCACTATAATATAATCACGCTTTTTCATTATCTGTGCAAACAGGGTTATTCAGCTGCATTTTGGTGGAACTGCACAAATGTATGTATGGAACCGACATATATGCAGAGTGCGAGGTGTGCCAAGTAAAAATTACCGACACCAACCATGTTGCGTGCATGCATTGGCATCCACCACCACCAGTGGGATGTGTGGCGCTCTCTATGGACGGATCTTTCTCGGCAGCAAATCCTCTAACCAAATACTAGTAGCTTATATTGGCAGTTTCTAGGGAGTACTCTTTTCTGAAAGAAGCACCAATCTATTTTTCTTTATTTGTACACTTTGTCACAAC
Organism: Triticum dicoccoides; assembly: GCF_002162155.2. Taxonomy (NCBI): domain Eukaryota; kingdom Viridiplantae; phylum Streptophyta; class Magnoliopsida; order Poales; family Poaceae; genus Triticum; species Triticum dicoccoides. The sequence continues at coordinate 578,023,777 of NC_041387.1, read as the reverse complement.
TTTGACCCAAAGGTCCAGAGCTATTTTTGGGTGATTGGCGTAGTACTCAGAGACTGATTGTAAGCATGATTTTCATTAGCTGCCACACTGATTGTAAGCATGAGCAGGTGGAAGATTAGGTTAGTGCGAAGCTTACCTTAAACCATATCGCCGCCGTTGAAACGAGGCGAGCATCGAGGGGACCGTGGAGAACGGCAGGGAAGTGACGTCGCGCCATCCGGCCTCCTCTTGCGGTGGGAGAACGAATACTCCTGTGGCTTCGGCTGGCTCTGCACCCTCACGAACGGCACACCATACTCGATCGATTCATTATCCTCTAGGTGCTCGACCTTCGACCTGTACGCCCACCACCTCCGCCTGACTGTCGCCTCGGGAAAATCTGTCTGCTCCATCGCCCATAGGAGATACTTGATGAACTCGGAGGACTGCGGTGTGACTGCCGCCGAGGAGTACATGTACATCGCCGCCCTCATCGCCGCCGTCTCGCTCTTTCGCATACATTGCCACATGGCCCGCACTGTCCTCGAAATCTCCCACTCATTGTCAAACCAACTAAGGATCTCCTTCAACCTGGCTAACTTTGCCTGGTCGCCACCGGCGATCTTCCTGATTCGCTGCTGCATCCTCTCCATAGATGTCGTTCTGAGTGGTCCGGTGCTAGCTTTGGAAGATGGGAGGAGAGACGGTGGTCTTGCAATAGAGAAGAGGGAGAGGAGAGGAGGTGGTTTTGGAATGGAGATGATGGAGAGGAGAGGAGGTGGTTTTGCAATGGAGAGAAGATCAGAAGAGGGAGAGGCGAGAGGGTGGTTTTGGAATGGAGATGATGGAGAGGAGAGGAGGTGGTTTTGGAATGGAGATGATGGAGAGGAGAGGAGGTGGTTTTGCAATGGAGAAGAGGGAGAGGAGCGTGCGGCAGCGATTTAGGATTGGGCGAGAGGGCCGGCGCACTGTGATTGGATCAAAATCAAAATCAATTTACCCTTCAATTAAGAAAGCGACCCCACATTAACTAGTCTCCCTTTTATTCTGGGTCATAATTGACCATGATTTTCGCACAAATATATGTTATACGTTGCAAAAATAATATAATTTGGAAGTACATTCAGATACGAACCAAACGATACAATTTTTGGTGACGTGCATTCACATTTTGCTTGTCACATACAGTACGTGGTCAAACTTTGACCCAAAATACGCAAAAAAAAATACTTCCAAGACCAGTGCCGATCTTCCGCTCTTCTCCTCTTAAACCACCAACGCTCCTCTCCTGTTCCAGTCTATATCCAGCGCCGCTCCTCTCCTCTTCCATTTCAAAACCACTACCCCTCCTCTCTTGTTCTTGTCCAAAACCAGCGTCGCTCCTCTCCTGTATTAATCCAAAACTAGCGCTGCTCCTCTCCTCTTCCATTCAAAATCCACCGCAGCCGAGTGAAGGTGCTGTGGAGAAGTAGATCGATGGAGGATTACAACTGATACGTGAGGATCGCAGACGGCGACCCTTAGAAGCTAGCTAGGATGTTGGAGATACAGTCTTGGTTTGACAACAAGGACCAACTAGCGGCGACGGCGACATCCATGGCCAAATATTTGCAACAGAGCAAAAAGGCGGCGATACTCCCGGAGGGATTCGCACCAGAGTACATAGAGCTGCTCCTCTGGGCCATGGAGCAAACAGATTCACCAAATCCAATTGTGAGGGAGCGATGGTGGGAGTATCTATCCCAGATGGAGCATCCACCAGAGATTGAAGGATCGAGCATCTATAGGGTGCCGTTTGTGAGGGTGTCCTGCCAGAGCGAGCCGGTGGATTCTTCGTTGACCAAACCCAACTGCAAAAGGAGAAAAGCAGTTGGCCCGACGACGCTTACCCGCCATCGTCTCCCTCGCCGTTCACATCGTCTCACGGGGCGGCTGTCTGCCGCCGAGGAATAGGAGGGGGCTGCCCCCCACCCCCCAGTCCAATAGTCGGGCAGGTTGTGAATTGTCAGGAGGAGCTTAGGGTTGTCAGTATTTGCAGGTTGTGAATTGTGTTTTGTGTTGTGTATTTTGAGAGTACTTTCGGATATGAATGTCTTTTGAATTTCAGATTTGCAGTATTGAGCATATGAAGAATTTTATGAATTCTAGAGATCTATTTTTAGCACTTAAAAATGTAGTTTCATAGGAGTATAAAAGTGAAAACGAGAAGAAACTGCAAGTTTTAGTTTCAGATAAGAAACTGCAAGTTCAGTTTCAGATAAGAAACTTAACTTTCAGAGGCAGAGCATTTATATTAACACGGCCTTTTCAAACAGGGTTAACATCATGTTGGAAGGTTTATTCATGGTCGAAAATGGAACTACCAGCCAATTAACATCATGCTGATCAACATTCATGCATAGCACATCTTCATATGATGCACATTCAAAATGCTCACACAATGTCGAGTGTGCGAAACACACAAAAAACGAGGGACGAAGTTTTGGCAAGTATTGGATGTGGTTTTGGGCTGCCCCGTCTAGGCTTTCATTTTTAACATACGCAGCCCACGACCTCGGATGGGAGGGCCTGTTTGTATTTTCTTAGGGCCGTCATGTATCGACCGGCCTATGGACCTCCCATCCGAGGTTTTATTTTTGGCATCCCAATTTATGTATTCTTTTGAAGAAAACGCAGAGGTCTATTCTATTTTTCTATATAAGAATAGGAACGCCAGGTATAAATTATTTTATATGTTATTATATATTATTTTTATTGTCATCATATATTTAACAGATACTTACATATGTAAGAAAACAATATCCCACATCTTATTAACTTATAAAAATAATCTCTTAACAAATAAAATCCTCAATTGTTTTGGCACGAAAATCCTAGTGATTGTGTACAAAAGCTTGGTAAGATTTAAGGAAGAATGTGATAATATCACTTACTATTTAAATATATTTATAACAAAATGCTCAGCCCTTTTTTATTTTTTGATAACATTGCTGGCCCAACCCAACATTATAATTAGAATCAGCCCAGCAAAATTGTGTATCTAGATAAAGTGCAAATGGCCTGTAATTTTTTAGGAAATAAAATAAATGGGCCGCATGGATGCTACATTAATTGTTCACCCAGCCCAGCTAATGGTTGTTCAAAAAAAAAGATCAAATTGACTGTAAATTCTACCGCGCAAAAAAAAGACTGTAAATTCTCAAAAGATGGGTTGAATACGTGCCACATTTTTGGAGGCTGAAATGTGGGCCAATAGGTCGAAACCAACGCAAGTCGTTGTCAATTTAGTCAACAAATGATTCTGACATGTTAGCCGTTGGATTTACATCCAACGACCGGCATCCATCTTTGATCTCTCGTCTTCTTCCTCCAGCGCCGCCGGGACCACCTCCCTCCTCCTATTGCTAGCAGCTCTGCTTAGCACACTTCGCTATGAAGCGCTACTCCATCGTTGGCCAGCCAATCCCTCCACCCCTCCACACCTCCTGTTCTTCTCCACCGACTACCGAACCACACCGCACTAGAACCAGTTAACCCTCGTACACCTCTCAGTCTGTGACTCTACTCCCGCGTCTTCCCATCTCTGACTCATTGCTATCCGGGGCCTCGCCGTTGTCCACCACCTTGGATGCGCTCGGTGCGGCGTGGTCAACATGGTCAACGAACGACACCATCAAAAGTAGACTATGCATGGAGAGGCTGACAGCTGGGTCCACGGCCGCACACAAGGAAATGCCTCCTTATTACGCGCAAAATAATGATTCCTCCACCAGACATCTGGGACCGACCGGAAGGGCCTCTGTATTTCGCGAAAAAGACGTGCCCCCCACTAACTTGTCGGACCCACCAGCTATCTTTGCACGCAAGGAAGTGCCTCCTTATTACGCACAAAAAAATGAATACTCCCCCTGCCAGCTGGAACCCAGCATACTGGGAGGCTGACTTGTGATCCTACCAAGTTGACGGGGACAGAGGGCTTTGTCAACTTAGTCAATATGAACGATTATAGCTCCTGTTACCGTACGATGTTCATCCAATGGTTGTAGTGCTTCTTCAACCTCTGGTCTTCTTGCTCCAGCCGCCCAAACCAGCGCCGGTCGTGCCGCATGCTCCTGCCTCCCATGGCCGGCTGTGATGCCGCGGAGGCCTCATCGCTCCTACTACTCCCACCGCTGGACATGCCATCCCTCTAATCACCCACACCCCCTTTTATTCTGCGGCGACAACAGCCTCACACCACAGCCGAACCAGTGAATCCTCGTACTCCTCTTCGCGTGGGCATCCACTACTGCGTCTGCCCCGGCTCTGAGTCGTACCCTTCCTAGGCCTCTCCGTCGTCCACCACCGTGGTGCTCCCGGCGCGACATGGTCAACGTGGTTAAGGAACAACTTCCATCGGACATGGACTGTACGTGGAGAGGCTGACAGCTGGGTCCACGACCGCAGCAAGGAAGTGCCTCCTTATTACGCGGAAAATAATGATTCCTCCACCTGACAGCGGGGACCCATCGGACGGGCCACCGTATTTCACGAAAAAAGTTTCCCCCTGACTGATGGGACCCACCAGCTACATCTTCACACACAAGGAAGTGCGTCCGGGCAAAAAACGATTCCCCCCCTGACTGTTGGGACCCACCAGCTACATCTTCGCACGCAAGGAAGTGCGTCCAGGCAAAAAAATGATTCGTCCCCCTGACTGATGGGACCCACCAGCTACATCTTCGCAGGCAAGGAAGTGCCTGATAGTCGGGACCCACCTGGTCGAAGCGTACGTAGCGTTGTCATTCTGGTCGCGGATGTGTACGTACATACTGGTCGTAGTAGAAGCACGCATGTGTCGTAGTAGAGGCGCGCACGTAGCATGTACACGTACGTACAGCGGCGAGGGTGCAAGAAAGAAAATACGGCCACGTACGTACATATGGGCAGGGTCTCGAACTCCTACTAACGCATACGTACATAGCTAGGTCAGAACAGAAAAACAGAGTCGTCATCGTGTTCATGGGGAGGCAATGGAATGCGTCGTGTTCATGGGGAGGCAACGGAATGCATCGTGTTCATCTTGAGGTAACGAAATGCACGGGAGCCAACCGGCTTGGACGGAACAGGCGATGGAAACGAGGCCTGGCGTACCGCAGAACAGAGGAAACGGCCTTGTGTTCGACCGGCCACGTTCGGAACGGGGTCCTGTTGATCGGGAGGGGTGTGGCGTACCGCAAAACGGAGGAAACGGACCTCCTACGATCGAAACGGGGGTCCTGTTGATCGGGAGGGGTGTGGCGTACCGCAAAACGGACAAAACGGACCTCCTACGATCGAAACGGGGGTCCTGTTGATCGGGAGGGGTGTGGCGTACCGCAAAACGGACGAAACGG
>NC_041387.1:577962625-578017732 GCF_002162155.2 Triticum dicoccoides | reverse complement strand
GTCGGTCGGCTTCAGTTAGCAGCAGTAGCGAAGGAATCGCTCCACCGGGTTCAGTTAACAGCCATCGATTGATCGCTCGGGTTCAGTAACTCGTAGCATGCAGTGCAATCGCTCGGGTTCAGTTAGATCCCAATGCCTCGCTCGGGTTCAGTTAGAGCCAACGCCTCGCACACACGCGCGTACGTGTACGAGAGAAACGTGCATCGCTCGGCCCCCGACCTCCCACCGTAACCGGCAACTCCCTGGAATTTTCCTCCCCCTCGCTTCTACCACGGTTTTTTCCGTCATGGACGGCCCAAAGAATGTCATGCAGCCGCGTCTCCGGCCCGCCCAGGACGAAAAGCCCATTTTCTGTCATGATTTTTTTCATAGAAGTAGGAGCCCACCACATCTATGATGATACCGGGTTTTGTCACAATTATCGTCATAGAAGTGTCATATGTATGACAGAAAAAAAATTCGTTCGGCCCAAAATGTCACAGATGTGTCTTTTTTTGTAGTGTTGGGTGGACGGTGATGGTGGCAACTATGCTCAACGAGCCTTGGACGAGGACATGTTGGACGCTAAAAACCTGCATCTCGATCTCTTTCGCCATTTGGAACCGCTGGAACGGAGGGCTATGGTTTGGAGAATTAGGATTAGATGGCTAGTCTAACTGAAGTTGTAGATGATTATTTAAAGAGGTTAAAACAATTTGAATGCAGTGGGATTTGGATGCAAATGAAGACGAAGGGGAGGTGAAGAAGCCGAGGAAAATCGGTTCCCGATGGAGAAGTAAATGGGAGAAGTGGCATGCAGGCAGTTGATTAGACGGCTAGGTAGACTAAACGAAAAGGCTATGCGGGTAGACTGATGAGTCGTGCCTGTTCGTGTGCGTGCCCATCCTTCCTGATAGGTGAGACCTATGCAAACAGATAAAAAATGTGTCGTAGCTGGTTCAGATGGATATTGGCGCGTGAGTGGGAGATACACTTTGGCATACTTTGCCATACAATGCTGCAACATTCTCTGGTTAAGGAATAATCCCTCCGTTTAGGTGAGTAAGTCACCTTATGAAAATCAGGGTTTCCCAAAACCTTTAGGCGTGGAGCATTAACTTCCTGCTCGATCCCCTCCCAGCCTCGTTAGCCAGCGTTCTCTTCCTCTGCTGCCGCGTTCTACCTTTCCATTTTTCCTCTTCTCAAGTGTGGAATGATCTGCATGCCATCCTTGATGCACCAGAACGACCACTGCATGCATCGCGGCAGGGCGTTGATTGGGCCTGCTTGGAGAGCTAAAAAGGCATCCTTATAACTACGTATTAATTACTGATTTTGCTTCCATTTGTAATAGTGTCGTGGTTGGAAGTTTTGCTCGTCCCGGTGCTCTTTCTCGTCCAATCTACAGCCACCTAGGTTGCGCTCACCTAGATGGAGAGAGTACTCGGTTATCCTCATCAAAGGCCCATCTTCGCGCTTCCGCATGCACGAGAATTTGGTTCTGCTCGCAATATGGATGATACCTGGAGGATGAAGTGAACAGGCATGCTAACATGGGAGACCTATTTCCGCTATACAGTACTGGAGTGCTCATGTTCCTACTACTACTACTACTACTACTACTACTACTACTACTAGTAGTAGTAGTAGTAGTAGTAGTAGTAGTAGTAGTACAACTATGGTACACTTGATGGTCAAAATACTATTCATCCGGTCCTCACAGTGAAGTGACAACACCCTGTGCCTGACACTTGTCCAGTCGGCGTGTTCGGGTTAACAAAGTCAGCCTCACCCTATGCACTGTGCAGTCTGTCACCGCTGCTGTACAGCACATTAGCATGCCTCGCCTCGTCTCCCTCTCCCCTCCCATAGCACCACTCCATCTCCATATCCATTTCCGTCTCCATCTCACTATGCCCCCGTGTACCGTCGCCTCGCTCGCCTCCCCCAGTACCACTATTCCCTTGCTAGCCGCTCCAGCACCGACAGCCTTCTCCTCCGTAAATCAAGCCCCCCAAAACCCCCACCTTCCAAACTCCACCATGGCCGAACACGAACCGCGCAGCATCCATATGAGCCGCGATTGGAGAAATCTCCCCAGTGATATCCTTGACCTCTGTTGTTCGTGTATGGATATGTTGAGCGCCCTGCGGCTGGCTACATGCTCGAGGGACATGCACATGGCCATCATCGAAGTGAGGCCTAAGCTTTTCAAGACACCCCGATTGCTGCTATCTGGTCTTCGAGATTGGCACCATGATACGGAGGTGTACATGATGCCTGTCGACTTCAATCCGATGTCCATTTGCCGAAACTTCTTTGCAGGTATGTAGTGGGTCGCCGTACATCATTTTCCTCGACTTCGATCCAATCACCATCGCCCGAAACTTCTTGGCAGGTATGTACTGGGTCGGCATGAACTCCCATTGGATGGCTGCCATCAGAAGACGGTAAAAAGTTGGTGCTCGTGAACTTCTAGACCTCCCATGATATTATCCTTCCTCCGTTGGAATATATAGAGTTTTACCATCGCGGCGCAAGTCATCTAGATTACCACGTCAGTTGGACAGACCTTGTTTTGCAGAAGATTGTAATCTGCCAAGTGCCCACACGACATGTGAATTACGCAGACTTCAAGCTAATTGCCTTGTTCGACCGCGGACTCCCCTATCTTTATGCCGGTGCCTTCTTTAGCTGGAGACAACTCAGCTCACAGTGGATCATCGTCAAAGCTGATACACACTTCTGTGATGCTATTGAACACAATGGAATCATCTACGCGATCGACAAAGCAGATGGCACCATGTATTGCTGGGACAGCGTGTGTAAGTTGTTTCCATCTCATGTTGATGATGACGCCATGACACTATTTGAACTTTTTGTGATGATTGCCATATCCCTGTTTGAGCATAATTTGAGTAGAACTATGGCAATGTATTAGAGACGCCATAAATCAGCTATATTTGGAATGAGTTATTCATGCGATTGTGACCATGTCATTACAGCCAATTTGTACCCAAGGGGGAATCAAACGGTTAGGAATATATGGATATTATCCTTATTTTACAGTAATCTATATACTACTACTAAATATGAGTGTGTATCAATGGCCATGTTAGTTTCCTCATTTTCATGATGTAGAAACATGCACCACACTATTGGTTTCATCTAACCATACATTATGGAAGTTAATGTGCATATGGAGAACTCTATATTTGGAAGTAGTGAAATCCTGCAATGCTTACCATGTGTACATACCTACATTCTCCCTTCAGCAATCAATGGCTAGAATAATATCCTCACAAAAAATTTGCCCACAGACACGAGTATATAACAATGCATTGTTTGTTAGTTACCTTCAAGAATTTGTTTGTGAGGATAGAACATGATTACATAACATGCATGACATGGTAGTTTCCTGTGAAGAATCGATTGCGAGATAACATGAGTATAATCATGCATGGCACTTCTATATTTTCGAACCCAGTATACATTTCCCTGTATTTTCCTCCCAGTTCCAACAGGGACATATCAATGTTGTTTCTTGCATTATCCTACTCATACTCTGAACAATGCTGATCTTACATTAACAATGCCTGTCCTTTTTGATATGATGCAGTGTCCCTACAGTTACTGCCCTTTGTAATCACACCACCTTTGCCAAAAATAGGGAAGCACAACTGGTTCCTCGCTCGATCAGACGACATCAAAATACTGATGATCATTCGAAAACATGAGCCGGAAAACTTATATTGCAAAAACCCCACTGTATACAAGCACCATGAAATATATGAGTATCCGGACAGTGGCTGTTATGTATATAAGCAGGATACCAGCTTGCTGGGGCCTTTAGGATTTTTTAGTTGGAGGCGGGTAAACAGCCTTGGTTCACACTCTCTGTTTCTCGGACTCAGTTATCCGATTAACCAGTAGATCACCATTGGCAAGGACCTTGATGGCAGATAGGCTCTGTTTGCTATGAAAAATTGTGTCTACACGGCAAGCCCTAGGAGTTCGGGAGCAAACTCCCCTGATTGTCAACGATACAGCCTGCAGCCAAAAGAAGGTGAGAATGACAAAGGCATCTGGATTAACTTTGATCCTTGGATGTATCAATTACGACAAGCAGTGATGTGGTTCAAGCCTTCGGGTTGATAGGTAATTGGGCTATTGCATCGAAAGGGTGGAGTATTGGTGTCTCCGGATCACTGGTCGCTGAAGCGGGCCTGCAAATTATGATGGTCTTGGATCATCTCTGCGAATGAGTTTGTTGTCTTTGCTGCTGGTTCTGGATGGGTAGTTCTTTCTTTTGTTATGCATATTCCTTGTCATTTGGTCATCCTCGTCTATGTCACTCTTACTATATAATAGTTGCCTCTGTTTAGAATGTCATTCTCGTCCGGATCACGAGAGTCTGAGCGCTACACATGGGTGCAAATTGGTGGTGTAGTAAGACTTCTTATGAACTAACATGTCTTACTGTTTATGTCAGTAGTAGTCACTAGTCAGTGTTCGAATGTTGTATATATCGTTGTTTCGAACTGTTTATTGTCTCGAACTACTAGTGGGCTAAATGAGGGCATCACCATTCTCCACTGTTCAGAGTATATCTCCTTTTTTCAAGTTATATAATTTGAGCTCAGTGTCTTTTCGATGATGTACACTTTTTTGGGCCAGTAGGTGTCGTTGAATATATGGGCCGAGTAGTAACGCAATGCCAAACAGGTCAATTATGACTCTTAGGTCGGGCTCTCAAAAGATCCTCAAAAAAGGCCGGGCTCTTCAAAAAAGAAAGAATAAGGACTCTTAGGCCGACATGTGTGAGGGAGTCCTGGATTAGGGGGTATTCGCACAACCGGACTATATACTTTGGCCGGACTGTTGGACTATGAAGATACAAGATTGAAGACTTCGTCCCGTGTCCGGATGATACTCTCCTTTGCGTGGAAGGCAAGCTTGGCGATCCAGATGTATAGTTATCCTTCTCTGTAACCGACTCTGTGTAACCCTAGCCCCCTCCGGTGTGTATATAAACCAGAGGGTTTAGTCCGTAGGACAAGAACAATCATATCATAGGCTAGCTTCTAGGGTTTAGCCTCTACAATCTCGTGGTAGATCAACTTTTGTAGTACTCATATCATCAAGATCAATCAAGCAGGAAGTAGGGTATTACCTCCATCGAGAGGGCCCGAACCTAGGTAAACATCGTATCCCCAGCCTCCTGTTACCATTAGCCTTAGACGCACAGTTCGGGACCCCCTACCCGAGATCTGCCGGTTTTGACACCGACATTGGTGCTTTCATTAAGAGTTCCACTATGCCATCACGATAAGGCTTGATGGATCCTTCAATCATCTTCAACAACGCGGCCCAGGGGGAGGTTTTCCTCCCCGGACAGATCTTCATATTTGGTGGCTTCGTACTACAGGCCAACTCGCTTGGCCATTTGGAGCAGATCGACAGCTATGCCCCTGGCCATCAGGTCAGGTTTGGAAGCTTGAACTACACTGCCAACATCCGCGGAGACTTGATCTTCGATGGATTTGACCCCGTGTCACATGTGTCGGATAGTCCCGACAAGAATGACTTAGATCTGCCATCGGATAGTATCCGGGGGATCGCGCCTGCGGCTACTCTGGGACTCAATCTGGAGCAGATTGTGCCATCCGAGGACGGGTGGATGGACCCCACCACGGAGGCCACACACTCACCGGCCTTGGAGCCGAACACTGATCCCACCTCCTATGAGGCCGGTATCATCGGACCCTCGGACTCGTCTCCGGCTACAAGATCCGAACCGCGTATGCCTGTGCCTATCAAATCTGATTGGGCACCGGCCATGGAGTTCACCTCCGCGGATATCTTTCAGCACTCACCCTTGGGTGATGTGCTAAATTCATTAAGGTCTCTCTCCTTGTCAGGAGACTCTTGGCCGAACTATGTCCGGCTCGAGTGGGAAGCGGACGACAAGGAAATTCGTGTCCCACCCACCACCCACTTAATAGCCACTATCGATGACTTAACCGACGTGCTTGACTTCAACTCTGAAGACATCGGCGGTATGGACGACGAAGCAGGAGAAGAACAGGAACCACCGCCTATAGGGTGCTGGACAGCCACCTCTTCATACGATATATATGGTGGACATCCCCAAAGAAAACAGTGGTGATGAGGCAATAGAGGATAATCCCTTGGGGAAGCAATCCAACCACCGGCGTCATCGGCGCTGCACTAAGCCCCGCCATGGAAGAAATAGCAATACCGGCACAGGAGACGATAGCAATCCGGATGGTGCCGAAGAAGAAAACAATCCCGCCCAGCCTGACTTTGAGTAGTCCGAGAAGGAGGATGAGCAAGCTAGCCCATATGAACAGGCAACCGATGGAGACTAGGAGGATGACAATTAGATGCCTCACTCCGAAGATGAGGTGAGCCTCGGCGATGATGAATTTGTTGAGCCTGGGGATCCCATCGAGCAGGAGCGCTTCAAGTGTCGCCTTATAGCCACTGCGAAAAGCCTGAAGAAAAACTAGCAACAGCTCCAAGCTGATCAAGATCTGCTAACATATAGATGGACTGAGGTCCTGGCAGCCGAGGAATACGGACTCGAGTGCCCAACCAAAAGTTACCCAAAGCGCAGGTTGTTACCCCAACTCGAGGAGGAGGTGCTAGAGTTTACACTACCAGTGCAGGACAGGGCGGACCGACCACCTCGTGGCCGAGACAAAGCGGCATATCAGACCGAACAACTGCCCACACTCCGCCGCCAATCAAACAAAAACACCAAGGTCCGGGGCAACACGCAGGACCTGTGAGACATGTTGGAAAACAAAGCAGGACAGTCAAGATCGATCTACAGATCGCGGGGGCACGCCATAATGCATGATGATGACCGTCACTCCGGATACGTTACAAACAAGTCCGGCCAGGCCGAATACAACAAACCAGACTCATTTGAACTGTGTCGAGATGTAGTCCAGCACAGAGGCGCCGCACACCCCCTGTGCTTCACTGATGAAGTAATGGATCATGAATTCCCAGAAGGGTTTAAACCCGTAAACATCGAATCATACGATGGCACAACATACCCCGCGATATGGATTGAAGATTTCCTTCTCCACATTCACATGGCCCGCAGCGGCGATCTACATGCCATCAAATACCTCCCCCTTAAGATCAAAGGACCGGCTCGAGATTGGCTGAATAGCCTGCCGACGAACTCCATTGGCAGTTGGGAGAACCTGGAGGACACATTCCTCGACAACTTCCAGGGCACTTACGTGCGACCACCGGACGCTGATGACCTAAGTCACATAACCCAACAGCCCGGAGAGTCAGCCAGGAAATTCTGGACTCGTTCCTAACTAAAACTGTCCGGATGCCAAAGCCCTAGCGGCCTTTAAGCATAACATCCGTGATGAGTGGCTTTCCTGACATCTCGGTCAAGAGAAACCAAAATCCACGGCAGCCCTCACGACACTCATGACCCGCTTTTGTGTGAGCGAGGAGAGCTGGCTAGCTCGTAGCAACATAATACCAAAACTCTCCGGCGATTCAGATGCCAGAAATAGCAACGGCAGGCCACGACGCAATAGAAACAAGTGTCGAAACATTGGCGACAACGCCGAAGACATGAATGTCAACGCCAGATTCAGAGGCTTTAAATTCGGACAGCGGAAAAAGCCATTCAAAAGAAGCAACCCGGGCTCGTCCAGTCTGGACCGCATACTCGATCGCTCAAGTCAAATACACGGCACCCCCGATAAACCAGCCAACCACACCAACAGAGAAAGCTGGGTGTTTCAACATGCCGGCAAGTTGAATGCCGAACACAAAGGAAAAGGGGATGCATAGCGATAATGACGAGGAGCCCCGGCCGCCGAACACAGGAGGACAGAAGAAATTCCCTCCCTAGGTAAAAACAGTGAATATGATATACACAACCCACAGTCCCAAACGGGAACGGAAGCGTGCACTACGGGACATCTACGCGATGGAGCCAGTCGCCCCATAGTTCAACCCATGGTCCTCTTGTCCGATCACTTTCGATCGCCGGGACCATCCTACCAGTATACTTCATGGCGGTTCAGCCGCATTGGTCCTTGACCCAATAATTGACGGATTCCACCTCACACGAGTCCTTATGGACGGTGGCAGAAGCCTGAACCTGCTTTATCAGGATACAGTGCGCAAAATGGGCATCAATCCCTCAAGGATAGAACCCACCAAAACCACCTTTAAAGGTGTGATACTAGGTGTAGAGGCCTCTTGTACGGGCTCAATCACACTGGAAGTGGTCTTCAGATCTCTGGACAACTTCCGAAGCAAAGAGTTAATCTTTGACATCGTCCCCTTCCGTAGTGGCTATCATGCACTGCTCGGACGAACCGCATTTGCTAGGTTCAATGTGGTACCGCATTATGCATACCTCAAGCTCAAAATGCCAGGACCTCGCGGGGTTATAACAGTTAATAGAAACACAGAACGCTCGCTCCATACGGAGGAGCACACTGCGGCCCTCGCGGTAGAAGTACAAAAAGGCCTTTTTTAGGCAAACAGCCAATTCGTTGCTGAAGAACCCGGACACCGTCAAGCGAGTCTGGAGTACCCCGCAACAGGATCATCTGGCACACCCAGAGCTCGACTAGCAATTCGGCCTCCGTCCTAGTCCCAGTCAAGCGGCAAAATTCGTGCCGCGCGTACATAATTACCCACTTAAAATACCATGGGCATAGGCGGAGGCACGACTATGATATGGTCCACAGTACGGCTCAACTGCCACGGGACCCATATACCTTCATCATTTTCTTTCCTTTCAGGGCCCTACTTTCGGGAAGCCTTCTCAGATAGCCTGATTATCGGACGCATCACAGGAAGGAACAACTAAGTAGGCAAGAGGCTTTGACGTACAAGGGAATACCTAGGTGGTCTCTGATAACAATCACTATACCTGTTTTATATACCCACAGGCAGCCTGTCCTTAGTTAGGACATGTCAAATAGTCCTATTCTTGCTTATTGCATTACTTGTGTACATACGCTTTGACGTATTATCTAAATAACAATGGCAAAACATACAGCGTCAGCTTGTTATTATACCTCTTGTATCTCTTTTCCTTGATTGTTTACATACCATAATTGCACACGTACACTTTGGTATGTTCAGTTCGCCAGGGGCTTCAATGTACCCCATACCACGGCAAGAAAAGTCCGAACACTTTCGACAGTGCGGCACCTCGAACTTATAGCATTATATGCATCAGCTCTGAATCATTTCTTGGGTCAATAGTTGGGTTTGCCCGGCTCCTATGCTTTGGTACCTTACGTTCTGCTATATCGGCTAAGGTAGCACTAGGAGAACTACTGCGATTGTGTCCCAGTTCTTCCGGATGAGCACCTCAGTAGAGAAAGCCGAAAAGTGACTATCATGATGCGGCGAGAGTTGGTCATTGTTCGAGAGGTCTCAAATCCTTAAAGATTTTTTCCGCTTCGGGCGAGGAATCGGCCTTGTCCGATTTAGGCGTGTATAGCGCCCCAAGTCTGGCATTCCGAATACTAGGGGCTTCGCCAAAATTTAAAAATATAGACTTCTATGGCTAAGTGAGAGTGATAAAGCCGTATAGTCCGATTGCCTTGTTTGTTGCGCTAAACACCTCCTTATTGGACCAAAAATTTGGATAAAGAGTGTTTAGATTTATCCCGAACACCCCAGTACTAGTTACATGGGGGAAGAAGCCGACGACTGGCCAACTTTCAGATTTTTATAAATGGACGCAGAGAAGGTAATATTTTAAATCAACAAAGCATTATATAGCACACATGAACTCGTTTTCATATTACAGGATGACATGAGTACATTCAGTCAAATATTACATCCTTGGCACATTCCTCCACCACAAGGCGAGCGCCTTTCATAACACCATCATAGTACTTCTCGGGATAGCGGTGCACATTGCCCTCCGGTGGCCCCTCCGTCACCAGCTTCTCGGCATCCATCTTCGCCCAGTGCACTTCCACGCGGGCGAAGACACGACACACACCTTCAATGTAGACTGACCGCTTTATGGCTTCAAGCCTTGGGCAGGCATGCACACGTCACTTCACCAAGACAAAGTAGCTGGTGGGCAGGGGCTCGGTAGGCCACATCCGGAATATGAGGTCCTTCATGGCCAGTTCGGCCGCTTTGTGGAAGTTCGACCAGTTGCTTCAGCTGGTCACTCAAGGGCATCGGCTATTCAGCACCAATATACTGGGACCAGAGCAACTTCTCCGTCGAGCTACCTTCTTCAGCCCGGTAGAATTCTACGGCATCACATGCGTTGCGCGGAAGATCTGCGAATGCCCCTGGAAAGCTCCAAATTCGGGTAAGTAATAGGAAAGCTTCCTTCACATGCTTGCTTTGCATAATGAATGCCTTACCCGCCGCTATCTTCCTGGCCGCCTGGATCTCCTGGAGGGCCTTTTGGGCTTCGTCCTTGGCGTCTTGTGCGCTCTGGAGGGCCTTCACAAGCTCGGACTCTTGTGTCTTAGAGTCGCGCTCCAAGGACTCGTATTTTTTGATGAAGTCTTGGAGCTCTTGCTGGACCTCATTTACCCGAGCATCATGCTTCTCGCGCTCGATGCGCTCCTTGGCCACCTTATCTTCGGTCTCGCGAAACGCTTTCTTAAGGGCCATCACTTCGGTCGTGGCCCCTATTAAAATTCATGACGCTTCTATTAGCATCAAAGATTTCCCTTTATATAACACACGAACGGGGTATCACTTACCTTTGTTCTCCTCGAGCTGCCTCTTCACAAGGTCGAGCTCTTCTTCGGCCCGCCTCAGGTCCTGCTTTAGTCCGAAGACCTCCGTAGTGCGGGCGGCAGCGGCCAGCAATGAGGCCTACTTATTCACATAGACATTTTCTATTAGACTCCTGCAGATAAAAATTGACCCTCCGTTTGGCTTTTCTTTCCGAACACCAAATAGAGTATCATGGGCTACTGTCTATAAGGTGATATTTTCTTAACTTTGTTACTTACCTCAAAGCCTGTTAGAAGGCTGGTGCAGGCTGCGGTCAGTCCGCTTTTGGCGGACCGAACCTTCTCAATCACCGCACCCATAATGGTGTGGTGCTCTTCGTCAATGGAAGCGCCGCGGAGCGCTTCTAGCAAATTGTCCGATGCCTCTGGTTGGACAGAGATCATCACAACAGGCGGCTCACCCTCCTTAGTGGGGGGGTGCCTACCTGAATCCGGAATCGTTGGAGGTTCCGGCGTAGCGTCCTGCTGGGGGCCGGACTTGTTGTGGCCCCCGTCGTCAAGATCCATGGGGGTCTTTCCCCCCATGAGCTCGGCGTCTAGGATTTCGCCTCGGGGCGTCTCCAGGACCGTCTCCCCTGCTCCGGTACCCTCTGCGACAACACCTCGGCATCGTCCGCAGGCCGGCGGGAGGTAGCCGTCGGGAGTGAATCGCTATTCATCTCCGACGGACCCAAAGACCCATCCGAGGAGGATACGTCGATACGGGCTTTGAATGGACTGCATTACCACACTTGACATGATAAGAAGTGATAAAGCAAAATATACCGTAAGCATCAGTGTCCGGATACTTACGACTTCGCTCGGGGCTTGTTCCTGGGCAACCACTCCTCGTCGTTGTAGGCGGCTGTTGTGGATTGGTCCGGAGGGTGAGTCCTTCCCTTCTTGGACCCTTCGGCCTCCCCATATGGGGCAGCCTTCCTTTTCTTCTCCTCCCTGGTCAGGGGAGGAATTTCCTCTTCCTCCTCCTCGTCTTTGTTGGAGGAGTGCGCCTCGGCGTCTTCGGATGAGGCATCCGGTGTAGCCTTGCACCGGAGAACTTTCCTAGTCCCCGTGGCCTTGTTCTTGGCCTTCTTCTTCGGAACCTTGTAAGGCGCTAGAACCGGCATCTCCATCAGGAGCGCGGTTGCTAGATCTTCAGGTAGCAGAGCCGGACATTCGATCCGCTCCACCGTCGCCACATAGTCCTGTTTAAATCAGTGTGGTGGCTTAAAATCCTCCCACAAATATACTGGGAAAGGCACATCTTGTGATATATAGAGAATTTACCAGATTGGCAGGGTGCTTTGCGCTGAGTCCGCGGTCCTCAGAAGTGGGAGGAGGTACTTCAGCAGCTTTGAACAGCACATTCCAGACGTCTTTGTACGTCGTGTTGAAGAGCTCTCGTAGCGTCTAGTGTTTGGCCGGATCAAACTCCCACATATTGAACGCTCGTCTTTGACACGGGAGGATCCGGCGGAAGAGCATGACCTGGACCACGTTGACAAGTTTGATCTTCTTATCTATCATATTTTTGATGCAGTTCTGGAGTCCGGTCAGCTCCGCAGGTACACCCCAGGCCAAGCCCTTCTTTTCCCAGGAGGTGAGCCGCATGGGGATGCCGGATCAAAATTCGGGGGCCGCCTCCTAGTTGGCGTCGCGCGGCTCGGTGATGTAGAACCACCCCGATTGCCACCCCTTCACGGTCTCCACGAAGGAGCCTTCGAGCCAGGTAACGTTGGGCATCTTGCCCACCATGGCGCCTCCGCATTCCGCTTGCTGGCCGCCCACTATCTTCGTCTTCACATTGAAGATCTTTAGCCAACAGGCCGAAGTGGGGCTTGATGCGGAGGAAGGCCTCGCACACGACGATAAACGCCGAGATGTTGAGCATGAAATTCGGGGCCAGATCATGAAAATCTAACTGTAGGATCGACGGTATGTCTAAAGGGGGGTGATTAGACTACTTGACCAAAATAAAAACTTTGCCTTTTCCCAATTTTAATTTTTGGCAGATTTTAGCAACTTAGCACAAGTCAAGCAATCAATCTACACATGCAATTCTAGAGTATAGCAGCGGAATTCAACACAATTGCATATGAAGGTAAACGGGAGGAGTTTGAGGAGGCAAACACAATTGGAGACACGGAGATTTTTGAGTCGTGGTTCCGATAGGTGGTGCTATCGTACATCCACGTTGATGGAGACTTCAACCCACGAAGGGTAACGGCTGCGCAAGTCCACGGAGGGCTCCACCCACGAAGGGTCAACAAAGAAGCAACCTTGTCTATCCCACCATGGCCGTCGCCCACAAAGGACTTGCCTCACTAGGGGTAGATCTTCACGAAGTAGGCGATCTCCTTGCCTGTACAAACTCCTTGGTTCAACTCCACAATCTTGTCGAAGGCTCCCAAGTGACACCTAGCCAATCTAGGAGACACCACTCTCCAAGAAGTAACAAATGGTGTGTTGATGATGAACTCCTTGCTCTTGTGCTTCAAATGATAGTCTCCCCAACACTCAACTCTCTCTCACAGGATTTGGATTTGGTGGAAAGAAGATTTGAGTGGAAAGCAACTTGGGAAGGCTAGAGATCAAGATTCATACAGTAGGATTGGAATATCTTGACCTCAACCCAAGTGTAGGTGGTTCTCTCTCAGAAAATGTAAGTTGGAAGTGTAGGCATGTTCTGATGGCTCTCTCCACGAATGAAGAGGGGGTGGAGGGGTATATATAGCCTCCACACAAAATCTAACCGTTACACACAACTAACCAATCTCGGTGGGACCGAATTGAGAAACTTGGTCGGACCGATTTAGCAAATCTAGTGACCGTTAGGATTTTTGGTGCGACCGACATGCAACTTGGTAGGACCTATATGGTTAGGGTTAGGGCATATCGTAATCTCGGTGACACTGATTACACAAACTCGGTGAGACCGATTTTGGTAATAAGCTAACCAGAGAGTTGGTCACGTAAACTCGTGGGACCGATTCGCTCATCTCGGTTGGACCAAAACGTTACGAATGGGAAACAGAGAGTTTACATTGCAATCTCGGTGGGACCGATCGCTCATCTCGGTGAGACCGAAACATTACGAAGGGAAACAGAGAGATTACAATCCCATCTCGGTGAGACCGAGATCCCTATCGGTGAGACCGATTTGCCTAGGGTTTGTGGCAGTGGCTATGACATCTGAACTTGGTGGCGCCGGATAGAAAGAATCGGTGGGGCCGAGTTTGACTTTTGGTTTAGGTCATAGGTGGATGTGAGAAAGAAGTTGAGGGCT
This sequence comes from Triticum dicoccoides, assembly GCF_002162155.2. Taxonomy (NCBI): domain Eukaryota; kingdom Viridiplantae; phylum Streptophyta; class Magnoliopsida; order Poales; family Poaceae; genus Triticum; species Triticum dicoccoides. Next base: position 578,003,686 of record NC_041387.1, on the reverse strand, counting down.
TTGGAGCATATCACTAAGCATCTTGAGCAAGAACCTCATTAAGCAACACCTCATCCCTCCTTGATAATATTGGCTTTTCCTATAGACTCAATGTGATCTTGGCTCACTAAAATACAAAATGTAGAGTCTTGAGCTTTGAGCTTGAGCCAATCCTTTTGTCCTTAGTATTTTGAGGGCTCCACTTTTCTCATCCATGCCATGACAATCATTGAGCTTTCCTAAAATATTTATCTTGAGATAGCATTAGCTCAATGAGCTATATGTTGTTAGGAATTACCAAAACCACCCATGGATAGTTGCACTTTCAATCTCCCCCTTTTTGGTAATAGATGACAACATATAGATCAAAGCTTCTACAAATGATAATAAGATTGAAAAACATTGTCGCTTTGAGAAGTATGTGAAAAGCAAGAGCTCCCCCTAAATTTGTGCATAGTTTAAGATTTGCTTTGGATTGCAAATGCACAATGAGTTAGGATCATGGGTTACTCTTCCATGTCACATACATCTTGGTGGAGCGCTCATAATGATAATAATTAAATACATGCACTCATCACAAAGCAAAGTGAATGACCATATGAAGATATAAGAGATAATATCATCCAACAAGCATTAATGTAGCATAGCATATGACCAAACACGTGATCATCCAAGTATCACACAAACGACATAGAGTATCTCAAACAAGCAAATAATGAAGTTCAACCACCAAAACAAGAGAGAACAAAAGCAACACTCTCTCTCGAAGCCTATGTACATTTTCTCCCCCTTTGGCAACAAGTTACCAAAAAGTTTATAAAAAATGCATAGTGCTAATCGACTCTCAGGCTTGGTCTTCAGGTGGTGGTGTAGAGATGACTCCAAGGACAAAAGCATTAGTCAATGTTGATGGAGCTGGTGGAGTGGCTACTGGAGCTGGTGGCACTAAAGCTATTGCTAGTGCAGATGATGTAGCTCTGGTGTATATCACTGGCACTACAGCAGATCTCTGTCCTCTGGGCACTCTAGCAAATGCATCTGTGGTAGACTTTCCCTTCTTCTCCTCCACTTCCTCCTGAAGTTTCTCAACAACTGATTGAATCTCAGTGACCTTCACATCTAGATCATAGAACTTCTGCTCTATGATTCTCTCCAAGCTCTCCTGATGGCGTAGGGATCAGTCAATCTCCACTGTCTGAGTCCTGCATCCTTCCTGAGCTTCATGTCTTCAGCTACCGGATGAGCATCATTATGATCTGGAATCTTGGGCTTCAACTTTCTTAAGATAAGTGACTCATCATCTTCTTCTTCAACAGCTTCAGGTACTGGGGCATTGTTCTTCTCTGCAGCAGGAAAACTCATGGTGTTCCTCTTGGGTGCAGCTTTAGACTTAGGTGCAGCTGCCTTGGGAGCATCTTTAGGATTTGATGGAGCAGCCCCTGATCTTATAGCATCTCCCATATGCTTTTGAGCTTTAGGTGCTGGTGCAGCAACCTCTTCCTCTTCTTCCATCATAGAGGGTTTTCCAACTACTCTGGCCATTGTCTTCTTGGCTCTTTCCTTCCTTTTCTTCTCAGCCACAACTAGTTCTTTGGGTTTAGATCCCAAAGCTTCTTGAGAGGATGCTCTGACCTTTAGCATAGGAGTCCTTCTTGCAGGTGCTTTGGTCTTCATACCAGGCTTAATGGCAGAAGTTGTGCCATATTCCTTCTTCAGCACCTTCCTAGATGTGGCCTCATCCTCAACTGCCACATAGTCCTCATCTTCAGAATCTGAGGTCTTCTTCTTTCTGGCCCTGGTGGCTACCTTTGACAAGTTGCTGGGTGTGCTCCTACTACCCTCATCATAGCTCCTAGAGGGACTAGTGCCCTCACTCACGTGAACTTGCTCTTCAGCTCTGTTCTGACTGTCATTCTGATCTAACATGTTGCAAATTCTAATAGCAGACCCTGTGAATAGATATAGATGAGGTAGAGGGGATGAGCATCACAAAGCATAGAGGATTTTGCAAAAAAAATGAGTCAAAAACTTAATTTTAGTTTTCCACAGAAAGCATTTTGGAGCTATCGAATTTGTAAACTCGGTGATACTGAAGCAGCTTTTGGAACCTAAACTAGTGAACTCGGTCAGACCGAGTCACAGTTCGGTGGCACCGAGACTGCTAGGGTTTCACAAAGTCCAGAACTCGGTCACACCAATTTGCAATCCTCGGTCAGACCGAGAATCACATGTGCACTGGCCTGAGCCAAATCGGTGGAACCGATTTCTACAACTCGGTCGGTCCGAGATGAGTTTGGCGGAAACCTAACCCTAAATTCTCAATCCACAACTAATCTACAAAGTGATTTCGCTGGATAGGATGATCTCAATCATGGAAAGATACATGGCAACGCAATGTGCTAGGAATCGGAGTGTGAATAGCACAAAGTTTAAGTCCATACCCTAATGCGGCGATGGACCTGCTACGGCGGCAACGGCGGAAACGATTCCCGTTGACGGTGGCGGAGACCAGCGGCGGGAGGCAACTGGCAACAAGGAGGACGATCTGGAGACCCAAGGAGGCAGAGCAGGCTGAGCGTGGGCGGATAGGTTCAGAGAAATTTCCAAATTTTGGCCCGGGGATGTATATAGCCTGACCCTGTCGGTGTGACCAAGTGGAACAACTCGGTGGCACAATCTCATTTCCCGTACAAACTCCTTAGTTCAACTCCACAATCTTGTCAGAGGCTCCCAAGTGACACCTAGCCAATCTAGGATACACCACTCTCCAAGAAGTAACAAATGGTGTGTTGATGATGAACTCCTTGCTCTTGTGCTTCAAATGATAGTCTCCCCAACACTCAACTCTCTCTCACAGGATTTGGACTTGGTGGACAGAAGATTTGAGTGGAAAGCAACTTAGGAAGGCTAGAGATCAAGATTCATGTCGTAGGATTGGAATATCTTGACCTCAACATGAGTGTAGGTGGTTCTCTCTCAGAAAATGTAAGTTGGAAGTGTAGGCATGTTCTGATGGCTCTATCCACGAATGAAGAGGGGTGGAGGGGTATATATAGCCTCCACACAAAATCTAACCGTTACACACAACTTACCAATCTCGGTGGGATCTAATTGAGAAACTTGGTCGGACCGATTTAGCAAATCTAGTGACCGTTAGGATTTTCGGTGGGACCGACATGCAACTCGGTAGGACCGATATGCTTAGGGTTAGGGCATAACCTAATCTCGGTGAGACCGATTACACAAACTCGGTGAGACCGATTTTGGTAATAAGCTAACCAGAGAGTTGGTCACGTAAACTCGGTGGGACCGATTCGCTCATCATGGTTGGACCAAAATGTTATGAAAGGCAAAACAGAGAGTTTACATTGCAATCTCAGTGGGAACGATCGCTCATCTTGGTGGGACCAAGACGTTACGAAGGGAAACAAAGAGATTACAATCCCATCTCGGTGGGACCAAGATCCCTATCGGTGAGACCTATTTGCCTAGGGTTTGTGGCAGTGGCTATGACATCTGAACTCGGTGGCACCGGATAGAAAGAATCGGTGGGGCCGAGTTTGACTTTTGGTTTAGGTCATAGGTGGATGTGAGAAAGTAGTTGAGGGCTTTGGAGCATATCACTAAGCATCTTCAGCAAGAACCTCATTAAGCAACACCTCATCCCTCCTTGATAGTATTGGCTTTTCCTATAGATTCAATGTGCTCTTGGATCACTAAAATATAAAATGTAGAGTCTTGAGCTTTGAGCTTGAGCCAATACTTTTGTCCTTAGTATTTTGAGGGGTCCACTTTTCTCATCCATGCCATGCCAATCATTGAGCTTTCCTGAAATATTTATCTTGAGATAGCATTAGCTCAATGAGCTATATGTTTTTAGGAATTACTAAAACCACCCAGGGATAGTTTCACTTTCACTAACCCATAGTAAAACATGAGCCCGCGGACGAATGGGTGAAGTGGAAATCCCAGTCCGCGAACGAAATGAGAGAGGAAAACTACTCTTTCTCGGGATTTCGGAGTGGGGATGATCTGCCCCTCCATCAGAAGCCTATGCGCGATGTTTGCGTTCAGGTATCCGACATCCCGAAGCTTCGTAATGTCCTCCGCCGTAACGGAGGAGGCCATCCAATTGCCTCCCGCTCCGCACATGTCGTGAATGGCTTTACGGGGACGGTGAGAACATGGGCGCTGGAGCTCGAGTGTGCGAGAATGGATGAGCAGAGGGAGAAGAGGGTGTGGGTGAAACGGAGGGATCCTTATCTCTTTATAGAGGCGGTAGAAACTGTGTGCCTCCCCGCTTGCCCGCTAAGATCGCTTATTCTCCAAGTGCCACGATTGATGGCGTGGTTAGGTTACCCATACCCGTATTGATGAGAATCCTGCAATGAGGGGACATGATCTCTGCTTCGACAAGACGTGCCAAGGAAACCGCCTCGCAATATGTGCAGTAGCTGGTTGTGAAAAACGGTTCGAATAAAGACCGGGCCATGGCGTGATGTCACGCTACAAAAAGATGTCAGCAGATTAGATTTGTGGAATATTGTTCTCTCTATGATGGTATGTGGAATTTTTTTTGCAGAGACGGACACGAATCTCGTGTTCAAAATCTTCTATGGAGTACTCGGAGAAGGAACCCGCCTTGCAATGCCGAAGACAATCTACGCGCCGGACTCATCGTCATTGAAGCCTGGTTCAGGGGCTACTGAGGGAGTCCTGGATTAGGGGGTATTCGGACAACCGGTATGTATACTTTGGCCGGACTACTGGACTATGAAGGTACAAGATTGAAGATTTTGTCTCGTGTCCGGATGGGACTCTCCTTTGCATGGAAGGCAAGCTTGGTGATTCGGATGTATAGATCTCCTTCTCTGTAAGCGACTCTGTGTAACCCTATCCCCCTCCGATGTCTATATAAACCGGAGGTTTAGTCCATAGGACAAAAACAATCATATCGTAGCTACCTTCTAGGGTTTAGCCTCTACGATCTCGTGGTAGATCAACTCTTGTAATACTCATATCATCAAGATCAATCAAGCAGGAAGTAGGGTATTACCTCCATCGAGAGGGCCCGAACCTGGGTAAACATCGTGTCCCCTGCCTCCTATTACCATTAGCCTTAGACGCACAGTTCGGGACCCCCTACCCAAGATCCGCCGGTTTTGACACCAACAATGTGGGCGTTGAGGGAGTCCTAGATAAGGGGGTATTCGGACAGCCGGACTATATACTTTGGGCGGACTATTGGACTATGAAGATACAAGATAGAAGACTTCGTCCCATGTCCGGATGGTACTCTCCTTGGCGTGGAGGGAAAGCTTGGCGATTCAGATGAATATCTCCTCCTCTGTAAACCGACTCTGTGTAACCCCAGCCCCCTCCGATGTCTATATAAACCGGAGGGTTTAGTCTGTAGGACACAACAACAATCACAATCATACCATAGGCTAGCTTCTAGGGTTTAGCCTCTCACATCTTGTGGTAGATCAACTCTTATAATACTCATATCATCAAGATCAATCAAGCAGGAAGTAGGGTATTACCTCCATCGAGAGGGCCCGAACCTGGGTAAAACATCGTGTTCCCAGTCTCCTGTTACCATTAGCCTTAGACGCACAGTTCGGGACCCCCTACCCGAGATCCGCCGGTTTTGACACCGACATTGGTGCTTTCATTGAGAGAATCCTTTGTGTCGTCGCTGCGGGGCTAGATAGCTTCTCCAACCTTAAACCACGTTGTCCCGGGTGAGACTTTTCTCCACAGACAGATCTTCGTGTTCGGCGGCTTCACACTGCGGGCCAACTCGTTTGGCCATCTGGAGCAGATCGATAGGTACGCCCCTGGCCATCAGGTCAGCTTTGGAAACCTAAACTACACTACCGACATCCGCAGAGACTTGATCTTCGACGGATTCGGGCCCGTGTCAGGAGCGCCGAACAATCACGATGAGCATGACCTAGATCTGCAGTTGAACAGTATTCAGAACATCGCACCTTTTATAGCTCCAGACTTCGTTCGAGAGCAGGTCGTGCCTCCCGAGGATGGGTGGATGGACCCCGCCCCGAAGGCCGCATTCTCACCGGCGTTGGAGCTAAACACAGACTCCTCTCCTCAGGAAATCTGTACCTTCGGACCCCCGGACTCATCTCCGGTAGTGTGTTCGGGACCGCGCGCGTCCGTGCCCATCGAATCTAACTAGGCTCCAGTCATGGAGTTCGCTGCCGCGGATATCTTTCAGCACTCACCCTTTGGAGACATGTTGGGCTCATTAAGGTCTCTCTCTTTGTTAGGAGACTCCTGGATGAACTATGTCCAGCTCGAGTGGGAAGCTGGCGACGAAGAAATTCGATACCCACCCACCACCGACTTAATAGCCACGGTCGACGATTTGACCGACGTGCTTAACTTCGACTCCGAAGACATCGACAGTATAGACGACGATGCGGGAGAAGAACAGGAACCACCGCCCACAGGGCGCTGGACTGCCACCTCCTCATACGACATATATATGGTGGATACTCCCAAAGAAACAAATGGCGATGAGGCAACGGGAGATAACCCCCCGGGGAAAAAAGCAAAACATGGGCGTCGTCGGCGCCGCTCCAAGCCTCGCCACAACAATACCGGCACTGGAGAAGAAAATCCAGATGGTGCCGAAGAGGAATACGATCCTGATCAACCCACCTTCGAGCAAGTCGAATAGGCGACAGATGGATACTTGGAGGACGATAACTATATGCCTCCTCCAAAGACAAGGTGAGCCTCGGTGATGACGAATTTGGCGTACCAGACGATCCCATAGAGCAGGAGCGCTTCAAGCGCAGGCTTATAGCCACTGCAAGAAGCCTGAAAAAGAAGCAGCAGCAGCTCCAAGCTAACCAAGATTTGCTCACATGCAGACAGACTAAGGCCCGGGTAGCCGAAGAATACGAACTCGAGCGCCGAACAAAATACTGTCCAAAACGCAGGCTGCTACCTCAATTCGAGGAGGCAGCACTAAAAATCAAACGCAGGCCTACACCCCGCCGACAGCATACCGCGACAAGGGGCTGCGCACAAGACCGGCATTTTATACCAAACAGCAAGACGGCAAGCACCCCAGACGCATCAGCGAACAAAAATAGAGTCTACAAACCTTGGTTCAACAAATATAAGCGTCCCAAGGCAAAAAATGGCGCCCAGGGAACGGCGATCAACACAGGAGCCCGTAATCCTCAACCCGTTGAGCGGGATAAGATACTTCAACATCTTAATTCGGGCCCCTCCGGCTTGAACCGCATACTTGACCGCCCATGTCAAATTCAGGCACCCTAGGAGTGGCTACCAATCATACAAATAGAGAATGCTGGGTCTTTAAACAAATTGGTAGGCCGGCGCCAGAAGGAGCATGAAGTAGCCCAGATTATCATGTCTAGGGACCGATAACTCGAGGATCAGACTCACCAAATAACTCATTCTAGAGTATCATAAATAGGTGTGACGGGCATCTAGGCCCCGCCACCCCGGAGCTGGTCCCCGGATAGCCAAAAATGTCATACCAACTTTCGGTCTAACACCTCTAGGTAGTACCTACTCAGCACCGCCAGGATACACTGCTACTCGATGCATTACCACCCAAGACCCACGTGATGAAGTCACAAATGCGGTCAAGACCGAGCTTCTCCTCGGTGCCGTAGAATATTCGGCTACCTTATTCACTGAAGCAACGAGTCATGGTTTTTTCAATCGAACTTAGATTCGACAGCCAAACTCCCAGGCACCAACAAAGGAGTCTGAACTACTTCATGATACCCCCACCTAACCATAGCTCATACAGATCCTTCAGAGTAAGCCGGACGGATCACATCCACGGCTCAGCCACTGCTCAAACACGCCTTTTAAGCATTATTCGCAGGATCGCCCTCGCGCACAACTGGACCGGTGACTCGGAAGTAGCTCGGATGCGCATAGGGGGGATCTCCACCCCACTTGAATACAATCCGGATATTCCTCCAGACTCGCGCACAGCCAACCACCGCCCGGCCCTAGCAGGTTCTGCCATCATACCTCTCTTTTATAACATGCACCGTACTCATACGCATAGACGTGTTACTTAAATACAGCATGTAGAATCATTTGACGCTTATCTGCTATTTCTCAACGACATTTTATCATAACGGCATCCGAACATCGTCTTATGCCTTTGAACGTCAGGGGCTTCCTTGCACCCGTACTACGACGACTAAAGTCCGAACACCTTCTCGGTCGTTCGGCACCCTGAACTTATAGCATTATATGCATGAGCTCCAAATCATGTCTTGGGTCATTGGTTGGGTTTGCCCAGCTCCCATGTTTTGGTACCTTATGTTCCGCAATATCGGCTAAGATAGCGCTGGCAGAACAACTGCGATTGTGTCCCAGTTCTGCCGGACGAACACATCAGTAGAGAAAGCCGAAAACTGACTGTCATGATAAGGCGAGAGCTGGTCAGCTGTTCGAGAGGCTGCCAAATCTTTAAGGATTTATTCCGCATAAATGCCATAATAAAATGCAGCGTGTGAAGGATCGGTCCACCGATCAGGCGCTATGAGAGCCCCTGTGCGGTCTTCCGAACACCAGGGGCTGCGCCTCCCATACTCGAATTCCTATGGCTAAGTGTGACTAATAAAGCCCTATAGTCTGATTGCCTAGTTCGCTGTGCTGAACACCTCCTTCATGGACCTAAGAATGGGATAAAGAGTGTTCAGGTTTATCCCGAACACCCCGTAGTTCCTACGTGGGGGCAGAAGCCGACGACTAGCCAACTCTCAAGACTAACATATCAAAACGGCCGCGCAGGAATAGAAATTACACATAGCAGGCACTTACATATAAGTGACTATGTTTTGCCTTACAAAGGATAGCACATCTGCTTTCAGGGAAAAATAATGTCTTTCGTACATTCCTCGGCCATGAGGCGGGCGCCTTTTAGGACACCATCATAATATAGTTCGGGCTTGCGGTGCTCCTTCCCCTCCGGTGGCCCCTTGGTCATCAGCTTCTCAGCATCAAGCTTCCCCCAGTGCACTTTCACACAGGCAAATGCCATTCGTGCCCCTTCTATGCAAACCGACCGCTTAATGACGTCTAGCCGAGGGCAGGCCCTCACAATCCGCTTCATGAGCCCAAAGAAACTGCTCGATATAGGCTTTGCGGGCCACAGCCGGATAACCAAATCCTTCATGGTTAGTTCGGCCGCCTGATGCAGTTCGATCAGCTGTTTGAGCTGGTCGACAAATGGCACCGGATCGTTCGGCGCCAAATACTGCGACCAGAAAAGCTTCTCCGAAGTTTCCTTTTTCTTAGCTCGGCAGAATTGGGCAGCATCAGATATGCTGCGTGGCAAATTCGCGAATGCCCCTGAAAAATCAGGATTCAATGGGTCACCATGAATCTTCCCTGCGAAAGCATAAGGCGCTTTGAACAAATATATATATATATATATATATATATATATATATATATATATATATATATATATATATATATATATATATATATAACCCGTACCGATCACAATCTTCCGCGTCTCCTGAATATCCTTCAGCGCAGCCTGGGCTTCCTCTCGAGCCTCATTCGCGGTCCGAAGAGCTTGGCGAGTTCGGATTCTTTCAATGATAGACTCTGCTCCAAGCTCTCGCTTCTCCCTACGGACTCCTGAAGCTCTCGTTCAGCTTCCACGACTCTCGCCTCGTGTTTCTCACGGAGAGCCTGCTCTGCGTCCGCTTTCTTTTCGGCCAAGGCAACAGCCTTCTTGAGCACCTCAATTTCGGCATTTGCCCTTGGAGTGCGCGATATATATACTCTAAGATAGTCACAACTACTTACTTGTGCTAAAACTTACTAACAGTTTCAGAACATACCTTGTTGGTCTCTAGCTGCTTCTTCACTCGGTCGAGTTCCTCTTCGGCCCGCACCAGACTCTGCTTGAGTCCGGACAGTTCTGCAGCATGAGAGGAGGCAGTCGCCGCAGACATCTGATTCATAAAATATATACGTCATTAGCTAGGTATCCTGCGGACGGGGAGTTGATCCCCTATCCGGTTCCTGTCCTCTCCGGACAGTGTATCAGGGGCTACTATCTATACTATGACAGTCTTCTATACGTACCTCCAAGCCTTTTATAAGTCTGATGCAGGATTCATTCAGTCCGCTCTCGGCGGCCTGAATCTTTTCTATCACCACGCCCATAAGGGCACGGTGTTCATCAATAATGGACGCACTCTCCAGTGCTGTCGATAGGCCGCCTGACACCTTCGGTTGGATGATGGCCACAGGCGGAGAAGGATCGCCCCCTCCAGTTAAGAGGGGTTGCTTGCCTGATCTCGGAGCCTTAAGGGCCTCCGGGACTGTGTCCGGCTGCAGGCTGGATTCACGATCGCCCCCACCATTGACATTCTTGGGAACCGCCGCTCCTGCACGTCCGGCCTCCAAGGTACGCCCCCCTGGCTCAGGTCCCTTTTGGATAACACCTCGGTGTCATAGCCAGGCACTTGGGAAGGGGCCCTGGGAGGTGTTTCACTCTCCAAGGCATCGGAACCCAACGAGTCCTCTGATGAGGCCTGTTGGGCCGAAGACCTCGTTGGACTGTAAGAAGCACGGTGCAAATCAAAATACTACATTCTAGTATATTATGGATGCATGAATATGTTTGGATTTCGTGCACTCATGATTTTACCAGGGGCTGGACCCTGGGATCCCCCTCCGGGCTGCTGTCGGTAGCCGTGGTGGACGCCTCGGGGACGGATGTTCTTCCCCTCTTAGGCGACTCTGCCTCTCAGGATGAGGAGGCTGTCCTTTTCTTCCTCCCCCTCGTAGGAGACTCGGGCTCTTCTTCCTCCTCATCCTCTTCCTCCTCCTCGTCCTCTTCCTCCCCCTCATTCTCTCCGGAGGAGGGAGGGTCACTGGAGTCTTCGAACTTCGTGTACGAAGCACCGCGACGACGGAGACCGCTCCTGGTCTCCTTGGCCTTTTTGTTAGCCTCCTTCTTCGGCGCCTTGTAAGGCGCTGGGACCAGCATCTTCGTCAGAAGAGGTCCCGCCGGTTCTTCCGGCGGCGGGGCTGGACAATGGACCCGCCCCGCCACCTTCATCCATTCCTAAAGACAACCGTGGAAAGACACGTCAAAAAACACCTCCTTCGGGACATATCAATGAAACGTGCGAATAGCCAAGATATGATGACGACTTACCGGACTGGGGGGTGGGACAATTGGTGCCCGCGGTCTGTGGTCGAGTCCGGCCATGGTTTGCCGGACTTAAAGAGAACCTTCCAGATGTCCTTGTGCGAGGAGCTGAAGAGCTCCCGCAGGGTCTGGTGCTCGGCCGGGTCGTACTCCCACAAGTCACAGCCTCTGTGCTGGCAAGGAAGGATCAGGCGGACCAGCATCACCTGGACCACGTCAACAAGCCTGATGGACTTGTCCTCAATACCTTTGACTCGCTCCTGGATCACTGACAGTTCGTCGGATGACGACCAGTTCACGCCCTTCTTGGGCCAGGATGTGAGCCGCAAAGGGGCTCCAGATCGAAACTCAGGAGCAGCAGCCCACTTTTTGCCGCGCGGCTCAGTGATATAGAACCATTGTTGCTGCCACTCCTTGACGGAGTCGTTGAAAGTACCCGTCGGCCATGTGACCTTGGGCATCCTGCTCACCATGGCGCCTCCGCACTCGGCATGTTCGCCATTCACCACTTTTGGATTCACATTGAAGATCTTGAGCCATAGCCCGAAGTGCAGCGAGATACGGAGAAAGGCTTCACACACGATGATAAAAATCAAGATGTTGAGGAAAGAATTGGGGGATAGATCATTAAAATCAATCTCGTAGTAATACATGATGCCGCGAACAAAAGGGTGGAGGGGGAACCCGAGCCCGCGGATGAAATGGGGGAGGAAAACGACTCTCTCGCGGGGCTCCGGAGTCGGGACAATCTGTCCTACTGTTGGGAGACAGTGGCCGATTTTCTTGGCCAAATATCTGGCCGCCCGCAGCTTTTTAATATCCTTCTCCTGAATGGAGGAGGCCATCCACTTGCCTCCCGCTCCGAATCCGGACATTTTCGGGGGACCTTTGTTGGTAGGGAGGATGAGTGCTTGGGCGCTAGGGCTCGAGCAAAAGTAAAGGGGCGAGCAGAAGTAGAAGAAGGCGTGGGAAGAAAGGAGGAAGCTTTTCCCCTTTATAAGGGCAATGAAACTTTATGCCTTCCCGCTTGCTTGACGGAGCCTGCTCATTCCCCACTTACCGTAATTGGTGGTACGGTTGGGTTACCCACGCCCGTATTAAAGAGGATCCCGCATTAAGGGTACACGATCTCTGCTTTGACATGACGTGCCAAAGAAACCACCCCGTGATATGTGCGGAAGCAGGTTGTAAAAAACAGTTCGTATAAAAACCGGACCATGGCGTGATGTCACCTTTTGAAGAATTGTCAGCAGATTAGATTCACGGATTATTATTCTCTCTACGGCGGTATTTATCTTGCAGAGCCGGACACGGTCCTTGTGTTCGGAATTTATCTTGGAGTATTCGGAGATGGAATCCGCCTCGTAATGCCGAAGACAATCTACGCGCGGGACTCATCGTCATTGAAGCCTGGTTTAGGGGCTAGTGAGAGAGTCCTGGATAAGGGGGTCTCCGGACAGCCGGACTATATACTTTGGCCGGACTGTTGGACTATGAAGATACAAGATAGAAGACTTCGTCCCGTGTCCGGATGGGACTCTCCTTGGCGTGGAGGGCAAGCTTGGCGATTCGGATGAAGATCTCCTCCTCTGTAAACCGACTCTGTGTAACCCTAGCCCCCTCTGGTGTCTATATAAACCGGAGGATTTAGTCCGTAGGACACAACAACAATCACAATCATACCATAGGCTGGCTTCTAGGGTTTAGCCTCTCTGATCTCGTGGTAGATCAACTCTTGTAATACTCATATCATCAAGATCAATCAAGTAGGAAGTAGGGTATTACCTCCATCAAGATGGCCCGAACCTGGGTAAAACATCTTGTTCCCAGTCTCCTGTTACCATTAGCCTTAGACGCATAGTTCGGGACCCCCTACCCAAGATCCGCCGGTTTTGACATCGACAGGCGCCACCGGTGTTTTTGTGCGCTTGTGCGCCGAGAGCATATGGGCGCGTGCTCGAAATTCATGCTACCTTTTCATCCCCAATTTCCCGCCCCTCCCCCACCTTTGGAATCTCGATTCCTACTCTAGTTCCACCAAATCCCCCTCCTGTACTCCATGTACTCAAGCGCACTATCATGTCGCCGGTCAACGAGGATCTCTGAGCCAGAGATCCTGACGTCCGTCCTGCCTTCGGTCGCTGCATGCTATCGCTCAACAGTGGCATGGCGGTGCTTGAGGACCAGTTTGCCGGCAAAGTGCTGATCGTAACCATCAACGGCGACCGGCCTCCCGTCTCGCCGGACGACCTTGTCAAAGCTCTTGGCATTGCGCACGGCATCCAAATAAGTGACTTGCTCATCAATGTCTGTCCGCCACTAGATGATTTCTTCGTCAGGTTCTGGACAACTTTCAACTACAGTCGTGTGTTCGAATCTGCCCGGCGTTTGTTCTGTGATGGCGTGCTGGTGAGCTTTGATCGGTGGAACCCAGGATGGGGCTCGGTGCCCTCTGAGCTTGAGTTTTTAACAAAGCTTACCTTCCACGGCATGCCTCGACGTGCTTGGAACAGCGAGTCCATGAATGAGCTTAGCAACGACCTTGGAGGTGAGCTCGTAAGTATGTTTGTTCCTCCAGACAGCTGGGCTCTGATGGTTATGGCATGGATGAAGAAGCCGCCCACCATACCAAAGGTGATTGGTGTTGAGATACCGGTGCAGGAACCGGGGTTGTACTATTCATTGCCACTAAGGCCGCCGCGGACCACGTTAGGGATGTACCTGTATCGAGTGTTCGTGCATGTCGAAGAAGTGGTCAATCCATCAATCGAAGTCCTGCCGCCGCCATTGGTGCCAGGGTCCATCAATGACGTCCATTATAGGAGTCAACGTTAGACTTTCCCCGTGTTGCTGGGAACGATGGATGGCACAGGGTCTACTCCATCGCACGGCGGAGGCCACTGCTTCTTTGGGAGAAGTGGCAGGGCTGGCTGCCTGGATGTGCTCTAATTTGAGGTAACAACTGAATATTGTCAGATACTAGTTAAATCCGAGCTATGGGTGTGAAGCACTGATATGCCGGTACATTTGATTGTGACATGTTCTAATTTTGTACCTGAACTTTTTTGGAAAGGGATGTACGTCAACTTAATGTGCTAGCAGAACTTATTGTGTTGTATGTCTGTTTTTTTTGCACAGCATTCAAGATATTTCCCCGTCATTGATAAAGACGATGAACCGTTATGTACGACTTCGTTGGTTTCAACATAGCCCTACCCGTAGCGATCCACTGCTTCCATCCTGATTGTGATGCCTGCGTGAAATTTTTGTATGCAAGTTCAGTGTGCTATGATGTTCTATATGATTGTGTCAACTATATAAGTTTTTACTGAGCATCAGTAATGCATATGGCTGAAAGATGTATTTACGAGCATCGACCGATGGGTCTCTCTCTCTATGTCTCTCTCTCTCTCTCTCACACACACACACACACACATGCACACACGCACACATGCACAAGTGGGACCCGTTGAATTATTTATTTGCTCGTGACAGCTTTTAATTAGGTTCCACTGTAATCTAACTTTTTTCTTAAGTTATTAATTGAGCTCATTGACTTCAAAAGGTTATACAGAAGCCTTGTTTGGGCCTTTCCGGCGTCGCTGAATGTGGGCTGAGTAGCCATGTTAGGTTGTAATGTACTACGAGGGCTTTTTTTCAACATCAGCAATGCAACTAGGCCGACAGTTGTACACAATATCCGGGTCAACTTGTTATATTCTCCGCCCCGCTGGGCTGCAAACTTTCCTATGAGGTATGCATTAGGCTTAACAAGAAAATGGACTTTAAGAAATAATAAATGGGATGTAATTACAAAAACTGGGCAGTAACTATGCACCAAACGTGTAATTAGTTTAAAAACTATATTATTTCTGGAATTTGAAATTTTTTAATTTCATTACTTTTTGTGCGCGCAATATTTCATTGTATTTTAACGTAATACAACTTTATTTCGAAATTATATTTAACCTGACTAGAAATTTTGGATAAAAATATTTCGGATCCCATCAAAATGTGGGAATTTTTTTTGAATTCTGTTTTGAGCGGTTGTTTGAAATTATTAATCGTTGTCCTAGCTAGAAGTTAGGTTGTACTTTTAACAAACTATAAATGGGTTGTAATAAATTCCATTAGAATTAAAGAATGAGTTGTACATTCTTACAAATCGCAAATGGGCTATATGTTCTCTGCCAAATCCGAGTTGTGGGCCTACTAAGTTAACGCGTACCAAGGGCTTTGTCAACTTAGTCAATATAAACGATTCTAGCTGCAGTGACCGTACAATGTCCATCCAACGGTCGTAATGCTTCTTCAACCTCTGGTCTTCTTGCTCCAGCCGCCCAAAGCAGCGCCAGTCGTGCCGCGTGCTCGTGCCTCCCATTGCCGGCTGTGATGCCGCGGAGGCCTCATCAGCCCGTACTACTCCCACCGCTGGCCAGGCCATCCCTCTACTCACCCACACCCCCTGTTATTCTGCAGCAGTGGCAGCCTCACACCGTAGCCGAACCAGTGAACCCTCGTACTCCTCTCTGCGCGGGCTTCCACTGCTGCGTCTTCCCCGGCTCTACGTTGTCCCCTTCCTAGGCCTCGCCGTCGTCCACCGCCCTGGTGCTCTCGGCGCGGCGTGGTCAACATGGTCAACGACCGACTTCCATCGGAAGAGTACTGTATATGGAGAGGCTGACAGCTGGGTCCACGGCGGCTGCAAGCAAGTGCCTCCTTATTATACGCGCAAAATAATTATTCCTCCACCTGACAGCAAGGACCCACCGGACAGGCCACCTTATTTCGTGAAACGAATATTTCCCCCCTGACTGTTGGGACCCACCAGGTACATCTTCGCACGCAAGGAAGTGCGTCCGGGCAAACAAAATGATTCGCCCCCCTGACTGCTGGGACCCACCAGCTACATCTTCGCACGCAAGGAAGTGCCTCATAGTCGGGACCCACCTGGTCGAAGCGTGCGTAGCATTGTCATTCTGGTCACGAACGTGTACGTACATATATACTCGTCGATGTACAGGCGCGCACATGTCGTACTAGAGGCACGCACGTAGCATGTACACGTACGTACAGCGACCAGGGTGCAAGAAAGAAAATATGACCACGTAGAAACATACGGGCGGGGTATCAAACGCCTACTCATGCATATATACGTACGGCCAGGGCTCGTGTACATGGCTGGGTCGGAACGAAGAAAGAGCATCGTCGTCATGTTCATGGGGAGCCAACCGGCTGGGTCGGAACGAAATGCATCGTCGTGTTTATCATGAGGGCTTGGACGGAACAGGCGATGGAAACGAGGCATGGCGTACCGCAGAACGGAGGAAATAGCCTTGTGTTCGACCGGCCACATTCGAAACGGGATCCTGTTCATCGGGAGGGGTCTGGCGTATCGTAAAACAGAGGAAACGAACCTCCTATGGTCGAAACAGGGGTCCTGTTGATCGAGAGGGGTCTGGCGTACTGCAAAACGAACGAAACGGACTTGTGTTGGAGCGCTACTGTCGAAACGGGGCTCCTGTTCATCAGGAGGGGTGTGGCGTACCGCAAAACGGGACTCCACGGGATACTGTTCATCTCCACCGTCGACCTCCTCCAACCTCCACGGGCTACTGTTCATCCACCGTCGACCTCCTCCAGCCTCCACCTGTGACTGTTCATCCATGGGCTCCTGTTCATCCAGCCTCCACCACGCGCTACTCCACCGGCAACCTGTTCAAACACCCCTCTCCACGGGCTCCTATTCAACCACCCCTCCACGGGCTACTATTCATCCACCCCTCCACCATCTACTGTTCATCTAGCCCTCCACGGGGTCGTCCTGTTCATCCAGCCCTCCACGGGGTCGTCCTGTTCATCCAGCCCTCCACGGGTCCTGTTCATATAGCCCCAACCGGCTCGATCGATCGGGGTCCTGTTCATCCAGAGGCAACGCCACGGGTCCTGTTCATCCACTCCCACCGCTCATTGTTCATCCAACCCCCCTCCCCCCGGCAACGCTCACTGTTCATCCAAACCCCCCTGCAATGCTCACTGTTCATCCAGAGGTAGCATCGATCGGCTTCAGTTAGCAGCAGTAGCAAAGGAATCGCTTGATCGCCCGGGTTCAGTAACGCATAGGCCACAGTGCAATCGCTCAGGTTCAGTTAGGCGACGCCTCGCTTGGGTTCAGTTAGAGCCCAACGCCTCGCACACACGCGCGTTCGTGTACGAGAGAAATGCAAATCGCTCGGCCCCCGACCACCACCGTAACCGGGAACTCCCCGAAATTTTCCTCGCCCTCGCTTCTACCACGGTTTTTTCCATCATGGATGGCCCAAAGAATGTCATGCAGCTGCGTCTCCGGCCCGCCCAGGATGAAAAGCCCATTTTCTGTCATGATTTTTTGTCATAGAATTAGGAGCCCACCACATCTATGATGATACCGGGTTTTGTCACAATTATCGTCATAGAAGTGTCATAAGTATGACAGAAAACAATTTCGTTCATCCCAAAATGTCATGGATGTGTCTTTTTTTTGTAGTGTTTGCGGTGTGTTTGTCGAGATCCGATGAATTGTGGACTTATGATCAGATTATCTATGAATATTATTTGATCTTCACTGAATTCTTATATGCATGATTTTGATATCTTTGCGAGTCTCTTCGAATTATTGGTTTAGTTTGGCCTACTAGATTGATCTTTCTTGCAATGGGAGAAGTGTTTAGCTTTGGGTTCAATCTTACGGTGTCGTTTCCCAGTGACAGTAGGGGTAGCAAGGCACGTATTGTATTGTTGCCATCGAGGATAAAAAGATGGGGTTTTCATCATATTGCTTGAGTTAATTCCTCTACATCATGTCACCTTACTTAATGGGTTACTCCGTTCTTTATGAATACTCTAGATGCATGTTGGATAGCGGTCAATGTGTGGAGTAATAGTTGTAGACGTAGAATCATTTCGGTCTACATGACACGGACGTGATGCCTATGTTCATGATCATTGCCTTAGATATCATCATAACTATGCGCTTTTCTATCAATTGCTCGACAGTAATTTGTTCACCCACCATAATATTTGCTATCTTGAGAGAAGCCACTAGTGAAACATATGCCCCCCGGGTCTCTTTTCCATCATATAAGTTCTCTATTACATCTTACTAGTTTCCGATCTACTATTTTGCAATATTTTACTTTCCGATCTATAAATCAAAAATACCAAAAATATTTAGTTTACCGTTTATCTATCTCTATCAGATCTCACTTTTTCAAGTGATCGTGAAGGGATTGACAACCCCTTTATAACATTGTCTGCAAGTTGTTGATTGTTTGTGCAGGTATTCAGTGACTTGTGCCTTGTCTCCTACTGGATTGATACCTTGGTTCTCAAACTGAGGGAAATACTTACGTTACTTTGCTACATCACCTTTTCCTCTTCAAAGGAGAAACCAACGCAAGCTCAAGAGGTAGCAATGGCACGAACAACCAGATTCTGCTCGTAGACACGAACTCACGTGTTCCTCCACAGCCGCTGCCATGTCGGCAATGATACATCTCCACGTATCTATAATTTTTGATTGTTCCATGCTATTATATTATCTGTTTTGGATGTTTAATGGGCTTTAATATGCTCTTTTATATTTTTTGGGACTAACCTATTAACCGGAGGCCCAGTGCCAATTTCTGTTTTTTTTGCCTATTTTAGAGTTTTGTAGAAAAGGAATACCAAACAAAGTCCAAACAGAATGAAACCTTCGCGATGATCTTTCCTAGACCGAAAGCAAACCAGAAGACTTGGAGTTGAAGTTAGAGATACCACGAGACGTCCACGAGGCAAGAGGGCGCGCCCAGAAGGGGTAGGCGCGCCCCCACCCTCATGGGCCCCTCGTAGCTCCACCGACGTACTTCTTTCGCCTATATATACTCTTATATCCTAAAAAGATCAGGGGGAGCCATGAAACCACTTTTCCACCGCCGTAACCTTTTGTACCCGTGAGATCCCATCTTGGGGCCTTTTCCGGTGATTTGCCGGAGGGGGAATCGATTACGGAGTGCTTCTACATCAACACCATTACGTCTCCGATGAAGCGTGAGTAGTTTACCATAGACCTTCGGGTCCATAGTTATTAGCTAGATGGCTTCTTCTCTCTCTTTGATTCTCAATACAAAGTTCTCCTGGTTGTTCTTGGAGATCTATTCAATGTAATACTCTTTTGCGGTGTGTTTGCCGAGATCCGATGAAATCTTGATTTATGAATAAGATTATCTATGAATATTATTAGTTCTTCCCTGAATACTAATATGCATAATTTTATATCTTTGCAAGTCTCTTCGAATTATCGGTTTAGTTTGGCCTACTAGATTGATCTTTCTTGCCATGGGAGAAGTGCTTAGCTTTGCGTTCAATCTTGCGGTGTCCTTTCCAAGTGACAGTAGGGGCAGCAAGGCACGTATTGTATTGTTGCCATCGAGGATAAAAAGAAGGGTTTTATATCATATTGCTTGAGTTTATCCCTCTACATCATGTCATCTTGCTTAATGCGTTACTCCGTTCTTATGAACTTAATACTCTAGATGCATGTTGGATAGCAGTTAATGTGTGGAGTAATAGTAGTAGATGCAGAATCGTTTCGGTCTACTTGACATGGACATAATGCCTATGTTCATGATCATTGCCTTAGATGTCTTCATAATTATGCACTTTTCTATCAGTTGCTCAGCAGTAATTTGTTCACCCACCGTAATACATGCTATCTCAAGAGAAGCCACTAGTGAAACCTATGGCCCTCGGGTATTGAGGGAGTCCCGGACTAGGGGGTGTCCGGATAGCCGAACTATCATGATCGGCCGGACTCCAAGACTATGAAGATACAAGATTGAAGACTTCGTCCCGTGTCCGGATGGGACTTTCCTTGGCGTGGAAGGCAAGCTTGGCGATACGGATATGTAGATCTCCTACCTTTGTAACCGACTCTATGTAACCCTAGCCCTCTCTGGTGTCTATATAAACCGGATGGCCTTAGTCCATAGGACGAACAACAATCATACCATAGGCTAGCTTCTAGGGTTTAGCCTCCTTGATCTCGTGGTAGATCTACTCTTGTAACCCACATCATCAATATTAATCAAGAGGGCCCGAACCTGGGTAAAAACATCGTGTCCCTCGTCTCCTATTACCATCCGCCTAGACACACAGTTCGGAACCCCCTACCCGAGATCCGCCGGTTTTGACACCGACATTGGTGCTTTCATTGAGAGTTCCTCTGTGCCGTCGCGATCAGGAAGGATGCCTTCTCCCGTCTTTAAAGACGGCACCATCGTCAAGAGAGCTTTGGCCGCCGGCCAAACTGTCCGTCTAGGTGGGTTTCTTATGACCGCCTGTTCGGCCACCGCTCCGACGATGACCTCTCAGGTCATCAAAAGCGATCTTCATGTCAGCCCGGAATTCGCCGAGCAGTTAGATCCGATTGAGCTCTCCTCTGTAAACGAGCTCTTGGATCGCATCGCCACCCTGGGAGTCGCTACAGACTACGATCAGATTGGGCTTAAACCCGATCTGAGAGAGATTAACTCTCCTCAGGCCACCCACCACGTTGTCGTGGTAGAGGAACAATGCGGCAACCCTTCTTCTACGTTGAAAACCAACTATGTCCGGATTCCCGATCCCTCCAAGCCGGATTCCCGTGAAGGGACGGACGCTAATCAAATACTGAACTTAGAGTCAGGCATCGGACTAGATTCGTTGGAAAGCATCCAGCAAGTCAAGCTTCCAAATCCGGAAACTTCCTGGCCTTTGAGCCTCAGATCGGGCGGGGTTCCGAACTTGATTCCACCCGCCCACCCAAACATAAGCGATCTATCTCGAATACGGCAAGAGCCCGATGAAACAGTACATCATTACTGGGCCAGATTCCTCCTGGTTATGAACAGGATAAAGGACTGCTGCGAAGAAAGCGTGATTTCAATTTTCTGCAACAATTGCACGGACAAGGGAATCATGAACGCCATAAGTCGTCGCGAAGTTACACGCTTCATCGACCTAGCGACTACCGTACAAAAATACTGTGCGGTAGAGAGTGCCAGGAACACCAAAACTAGGTTTTGGGACAGTCCGGCCTTGACCACAACCCTAGTCCGAAGTAAAAGGGTGCGCCATACTCAAGCACCTAGGTTAAAAACCAAAAAGCGAAGACCCCCTAAAGGGCATGGAACCGTACTGGAGGGCTGGCTCAACGGACCCTGCAAAATCCACAGTACGGAGGGCGCCACTCCAACACACAGCCTTCGAGCATGTTGGATACTACGGCAGGTGGCCAAAAGTGGCGAAGGCTTTTTAACCCCGGGCAAACAGCCCAGCAGTACCGGTACGGTATTAACAGTCTTCGAGACTTTCACATCAAATAACATGCGAAAACGAACAATCCGCGGCCTCGCCGAAGTCTACCAAGTAGCAACAGCAAATCCATGGAGTGACACGGCTATCACCTTCAACGCCAGCGATGAACCTAAATTCCGAACAGCTAGAGCACCAGCTGCATTGGTCCTCAGTCCGATAGTGGACGGCTTTCGCCTTACCAAGGTACTCATGGATGGCGGCAGCGGATTAAACCTCATCTACGAGGAAACCCTTCAAAAAATGGATATTGACTGGAGCCGCATCGAGCGAAGCAGCACAACCTTCAGAGGGATAATCCCTAGTCGAGAAGTACGCTGCACAGGAAAAATCACACTAGATGTAGTGTTCGGCTCACCGGACAATTACAGGTCCGAGGAGGTCACGTTCCAAGTGGCCCCATTCGGCAGCGGATATCACGCTTTGTTAGGGCGAGAGGCATTTACAATCTTCCAAGCTATACCCCACTACGGGTACATGAAGCTCAAAATGCCCGGACCCAATGGGATAATCACTCTTGCCAGTGATCCAGATACAGCACTCCGCGCTGAAAATAAAACAGCCGCACTGGCCCTAGAGGCATTGTCCGAAGCCCTAGCGGCAGAGGAACTAACTACGCTGCGCTCCACGGTGGATAGGGACGATGTGATACTCGATAAGAGTTCCAAGTCCACCTCTTTTAAACCAGCAGACGAAATAGTCAAATTTCAGGTCCATCCAACGGACCCCACAAAGACGGCCTCCATTGGGGCACAATTAAGTCCTGATGTCGAAGCCGCACTACGAGAATTCCTTTGGGAAAATTGGGACATTTTTGCCTGGCACCTTTCAGACATGCCAGGAATCCCACGCAGGCTGGCAGAGCACAGCCTAAACATCCTAAAAGGATTCAAGCCCGTCAAACAAGCTCTTCGGTGATTTTCCGAACCCAAAAGACAGGCAATGGGAGAGGAGCTAGCCAAACTCTTAGAAGCCGGATTCATCAGAGATATAAAACATCCGGATTGGCTAGCCAATCTAGTAATGGTACCAAAAAAGGACAAATCCTGGCACCTCTGCGTCGATTTTAAAGACCTTAACAAGGCCTGTCCAAAGGACCCTTTCCCCCTCCCTCGCATCCACCAGATCATCGATGCTACTGCAGGGCACGATTCATTGTGCTTCCTCGACGCATACTCCGGATACCATCAAATCAAGATGGTGGAGAAAGACCAGGCCGCAACGGCATTCATTACTCCATATGGGCCATTCTGCTTCAACACAATGCCCTTCGGACTCAAAAACACCGGCGCAACATATCAGCGCATGATTCAAACATGTCTGGCTACCCAGATAGGCAAAACAGTAGAGGCATACGTGGACGATGTGGTCGTCAAGACCAAACACGTCGAAACTCTAGTAGAAGACTTGAGGGTGACATTCGACAACCTCCGAGCATATGACATTAAGCTCAATCCGGAAAAATGCGTCTTCGGCGTACGAGCCGGAAAGCTCTTGGGCTTCATCGTATCCGGTAGAGGAATTGAAGCAAACCCGGCCAAAATCCGAGCTCTGTCACAATTGGATATTCCAAAAGACCTCAAGAAATACAAAAACTAACCGGATGCGTAGCGGCCTTAAGTCGCTTCATCTCCCGTTTGGGAGAAAAGGCTCTGCCCCTCTACCGCCTCCTCCGGTGCACCGAACATTTCGAATGGACGGATGCTGCCACAGCCGGACTCGAAGAAATAAAGGCCATACTGGCAACAAATCCGGTCCTGGCCGCGCCCAACCTGGGCGAACCTATGTTATTATATATCGCAGCAACACATCAAGTTGTCAGCGCGGTACTCGTCGTCGAGCGAGAGACAGAAGGGCACAGATTCCCTCTTCAAAAACCAGCGTACTACGTATCCATTGTTCTAACTCCATGCAAGTCCCGGTACCCACATTATCAAAAGATGGCATATGCGATGTTCATGGCATCCCGGAAGCTGCGACACTAGTTTCAAGAGTATTCCATAACGGTGGCCTCCGAAGTACCTCTCAACGATATTATAAACAATCGCGACGCAACGGGAAGGATTGCAAAATGGGCTATTGAGCTCTTACCATTTGACATAACCTATAAACCACGGCAAGCTATAAAGTCGCAGGTTCTGGCCGACTTCGTCGCCGAATGGACCGAAGCCGAACTCCCTAAAGAGTACGGCGCATACTCCAATTGGATCATGCATTTCGACGGATCCAAAATGTTGGCTGGCTTGGGGGCTGGCATCATCCTGACGTCCCCAACTGGAGACACAATCCAATACGTACTTCAAATAATGTACATGGACTCGAATAATGCAGCCGAATACGAGGCCCTTCTACATGGCCTCCGGATGGCAATCTCCATGGGCATTCAACGCCTAGAGGTGCGTGGGGATTCAAACCTCGCAATATCCCAAGTAAATGGAGACTTTGATGCCAAAGATCCAAAAATGGCAGCTTACCACAACGCCGTCCTAAAAATGTCAGCTCGGTTCGAAGGACTCGAATTCCACCATGTAGCCCGGGATAATAACCAGGCAGCAGACGTGTTAGCACGCATCGGCGCGAAACGAGACGCCGTCCCTCCAAACATCTTCCTGGAACGGCTCTTCATGCCATCTGTGTTATGGGAAGAGGAGTCCGGAAATAACAATCCAGAGCCAGCTGCATCACCGAACTCAGAGCATTCTGACACAATCGGCGGCTCAGCCAACGAAATAACACCTTCAGCTCACGAAATAATGGCAGTAATTGCCCCGTGGACAGAACCATTCCAAGCCTACTTAATTCGGCAGGAACTTCCCGAACACCAAAATGAGGCCCGCTGCATAGTTCGGCGATCTAAAGACTACAAGGTCCATGAGGGAGAACTTTATAAAAAAAGCACAACAGGAGTCCTTCAAACGTGTATCTCCGAAGAGGAGGGGCGGAATCTCCTGGCTGAAATTCATGCCGGACTAGGCGGGCACCACGCTGCAGCCCGGGCACTCGTAGGCAAGGCCTTCCGTACAGGATTTTATTGGCCGACAGCCCTGGCAGATGCTCAGGACTTAGTCCAACGATGCCCCGGTTGCCAGCTCTTTGCTAATCAGAGCCACATGCCACCCACCGCCCTCAAAACTATACCCATTACCTGGTCGTTCGCGGTCTGGGGGCTTGACATGGTTGGACCCCTTAAAGGGGGAACCCACAAGCACAAATACTTATTGGTCATGGTGGACAAATTCACCAAATGGATTGAGGCCAAGCCGGTTAAAACGGCAGAATCCGGACCGGTGATAGACTTCCTATCCGGTGATAGACTGCCGGGTCAGCCGGATGTGTACCTCAGACTGGGTGAAGCCGAAAGCTAGCATTCTTAAGAGAATATTCGGTCGGTGACTTGAAAGATGATTTATTACTTACTTATTTATAAGCCCCCAGATGCTTTTTCTCCTATTTTCGCAGTCCGGCATTGCACCTTAGGGCATGCCTCCCAGGGAAAGGAACTCTTAACGGAACTATTCTCCCTGGAAGATGTTTCTTACTAACCATGTAATATAACATAACTAGTTGGGCACTTGTCTGATAAAGCAATTATGACCCCGACGCCTTGTCTCCATGCATGCCTCGGTTCTTTTATAACCGTAGGGGTATTCGGACACACTCCGGACTGTTGGGTCACGAGGTTGAAGCGAAACAGTCCGCAAAGACAAACGATCTACAATCCGGCTAGAAGGCATCTTACATGTCATTTCAAATTACATCGTCAAACCGACTGATTGTACTCCTCCTCAATCCCATCTAACAGGCTGTCTAATTTATAGTCCTGTTGGGAATATTTCGCGCCAGTTCTACTTGGCCATACATCAAGCTCACAGGGATCACCTTCCCATCAGGCCCCGCAGGTCCGACCTCGGCCATGTGGTTTGGGTCAGCCTTCGGGTAGCGCATCTTCACCATGGCCCAGGCCTCCCTGGCGCCCTGACGGCAGGCCGATATCTTCCACAAACGGAGGCGTCGCCGTGCTCCCTGGAGCTTCTCAGCAAGCTCACCAAGGCCCTCGGGTAGGGAGACGGATGGCCATAAAGCCTGAATGACGCCACTCATCGCCTGCCGAACACGTTCGAACAATTGCACCAGCTCAGGAAGTTGGTCACCTGTTGACCCAGGCATTTCCTCCGCAGGGCAACCTGTGAGCACACCTAAAGACATATTTCTGTCAAACGACTTCCTCGCCGAATTCTTCTTTTCAAAGGAAGTTCCTCAAGCACTTACTATAAATGCCGCGACGAAGTCGCTGATTCTCCTTCAAGGAGCCAGACAGCTGGGCCCGAACACCTTTCAGCTCTTCTCCTAGCTGGGTGTGGGCATCTTGGAGCTTGTTTCTCTCCTGCTGCACCTTCATAAGCACCCTCTCGCCAGCCTGTAGCTGACGCAGTAGCTGTTGCTTGTCCGGATCTAGTCCGGCGCCCTCTGCAATATTATTGTCACATTCACGCTGCACTTTGTTAATTAATTATCTTTTCAAAGTACGTCTTACCAGCGGGGGTCTTTGTGGCTCCCCCTGTGGCGGCCAGTGCGGCCTCTAGTTGGGCCTTGCACTCTTGGAGCTCCTGGGACAGATGGGTATTCTTCTCCGTAAGATCCTGCATAAAAATTGATCCTTAAATCAGTTATTTTAAACATTTTAAGTCTCAGGGGCTACTGGCATATATAACTATTAAAATTACTTACACGTATGTCTTTCACATACTACTCCGTGGCTCTGGTTAACCCATCTTGAGCGGCACGGAGGTGCGCGTTTCCCGCATCAAAGGCATTTAACGCCTCCGGGGAGAAACACGCGTCACGAAGAACTGTCCGGCGACGCCTGTGATTCATGGCGCTCTCCACCTCAGACCGGGTGGCGGACAGCCTGTCGGCATCCTCCGTCGGAGGAGCGTCCGTGAGGGAGTTCCGGACTAGGGGGTGTCCGGATAGCAGAACTATCATCATCGGCCGGACTCCAAGACTATGAAGATACAAGATTGAAGATTTCGTCCCGTGTCCGGATGGGACTTTCCTTGGCGTGGAAGGCAAGCTTGGCGATACGGATATGTAGATCTCCTACCTTTGTAACCGACTCTGTGTAACCCTAGCCCTCTCTGGTGTCTATATAAACCGGATGGCTTTAGTCCGTAGGACGAACAACAATCATACCATAGGCTAGCTTCTAGGGTTTAGCCTCCTTGATCTCGTGGTAGATCTACTCTTGTAACCCACATCATCAATATTAATCAAGCAGGACGTAGGGTTTTACCTCCATCAAGAGGGCCCGAACCTGGGTAAAAACATCGAGTCCCTCGTCTCCTGTTACCATTCGCCTAGACGCACAGTTCGGGACCCCCTACCCGAGATCCACCGGTTTTGACACCGACATTGGTGCTTTCATTGAGAGTTCCTCTGTGTCGTCACCGATAGGCTCGATGGCTTCTTCAATCATCAACGACGATGCAGTCTAGGGTGAGACCTTCCTCCCCGGACAGATCTTCATATTCGGCGGCTTCGCACTGCGGGCCAACTCGCTTGGCCAACTGGAGCAGATCGAAGGCTACGCCCCTGGCCGTCAGGTCAGATTTGGAAGTTTGAACTTCACGGCTGACATCCGCGGGGACTTGATCCTCGACGGATTCGAGCCACAGCCGAGCGTGCCATACTGTCACGATGGGCATGATTTAGCCCTGCAGCCGGACAGTGCCCTGGAGGCTGCACTCGAACCCACTCCGATCTTCGACTCGGAGCCGGCTGCGCAGACCAAGGATGGATGGCTAGACACCATCTCGGGGGCTGCAACCTCTACGGTGATAGAGACGAACACCGATCTTGTCCCCCATGAAGCTCGTGACTCCGAGGTGCCGGACTCCTTGCCGGACTCCGGACCTCCCGCGCCCCCTCCAGTCGAATCCGATTGGGCGCTGATCATGGAGTTCACCGTGGCGGACATCTTTCAACACTCACCTTTTGGCGACATCTTGAGTTCGCTAAAGTACCTATCGCTATCAGGAGAGGCCTGGCCGGACTGCGGCCAGGACGGTTGGGATGCGGATGACGAAGAAATTCAGAGCCCACCCACCACCCACTTGGTAGCCACTATCGACGATCTAACCGACATGCTAGATTACGACTCTGAGGACATCGACGGTATGGACGACGATGCCGGAGACGACCAAGAACCAGCGCCCACCGGGCACTGGAAAGCCACCTCTTCATATGACATATACATGGTGGATATCCCAATGGATGGGAACGGCGAAGGAATAGCGGAGGATGACCCCTCCAAGAAACAGCCCAAGCGCCAGCGTCAGCGGCGCCGCTCTAAATCCCGCCATAGCAAGAATGAGGATTCCGGCACCGGAGACAATAATACACCGGATAGCGCCGAAGACAACCCACTCCAGGAAGATCCAGCACGGGAGGAGGGGGACGCCAGCCCTCATGAGAGAGCGGCCGAAGAAGAGGTAGAGGACTATATGCCTCCCTCCGGAGACGAGGCAAGCCTCGACGACGACGAATTCGTCATGCCTGAGGATCCCGTCGAACAGGAGCGTTTCAAACGCAGGCTTATGGCCATGGCAAACAGCCTCAAGAAAAAGCAGCAGCAGCTTAGAGCTGATCAAGATCTGCTAGCCGACAGATGGACCGAAGTCCTCGCGGCCGAAGAGCATGAACTCGAACGCCCCTCCAAAAGCTACCCCAAACATAAGCTGCTCCCCCGATTAGAGGTGGAGGCATATGATCCCGCTTCACCAGGAGACAATACGGCTGATCGACCACCCCGTGGTCGCGACAGAGAGGCCTCAAGGCCCTTCACTAGACCCGTACCCCGGCATCGCTCAAAAAGCACAAGGCCACAGGGGAACACTCCGGACCTGCGAGACATATTGGAGGATAAGGCAAGACAATCAAGATCGATCTATGGATCACGTGGGCGCCCCACGATACGTGACGATCACCGTCACCCCGGACACAGTAAGTCCGGCCGGGCCGAACACAACAGACAAAGCTCTTTTGAGCTCCGTCGCAATATCGCCCAGTACAGAGGCGCCGCACACCCACTGTGCTTCACAGATGAGGTAATGGATCATCAAATCCCAGAAGGGTTTAAACCCGTCAATATTGAATCTTATGATGGCACAACAGACCCCGCGGTCTGGATCGAGGACTATCTCCTCCACATCCACATGGCCCGCGGAGACGATCTCCACGCCATCAAATATCTCCCACTCAAACTTAAAGGACCAGCCCGGAACTGGCTTAACAACTTTCCAGCAGAGTCAATCGGGAGTTGGGAGGACCTGGAAGCCGCATTCCTCGATAACTTCCAAGGCACGTACGTGCGACCACCAGATGCAGATGACCTAAGCCACATAATTCAGCGGCCAGAGGAATCGGCCAGACAATTCTGGACACGGTTCTTAACCAAGAAAAACCAAATCGTCGATTGTCCGGATGCCGAGGCCCTCGCGGCCTTCAAACATAACATCCGCGACGAGTGGCTTGCCCGGCACCTGGGACAGGAAAAGCCGAAATCCATGGCAGCCCTTACATCACTTATGACCCGCTTCTATGCGGGTGAGGACAGCTGGCTAGCACGCAGCAACAACCTCAACAAAAATGCTGGCAGTCCGGATATCAAGGACCGTAGTGGCAGGTCGCGTCGCAACAAAAACAAATGCCACATTAACGGCGATAACAGTGAGGATACGGCAGTCAATGCCGGATTCAGAGGCTCTAAACCCGGTCAACGGAAAAAGCCATTCAAAAGAACAACTCAGGGTCCGTCCAATTTGGACCGAATTCTCGACCGCTTGTGCCAGATACATGGCACCCCTGAAAAGCCAGCTCACCACACCAATAGGGACTGTTGGGTGTTCAAGCAGGCAGGCAAGTTAATTGCCGAAAACAGCGACAAGGGGCTACATAGCGACGATGAGGAAGAGACCCGACCGCCGAACAATAGAGGACAGAAGGGTTTCCCCCCACAGGTGCGGACGGTGAACATGATATATGCCATGCACATACCCAAAAGGGAGCGGAAGCGTGCACTCAGGGATGTATACGCGATGGAGCCAGTTGCCCCGAAGTTCAATCCATGGTCCTCTTGCCCGATCACCTTTGACCGAAGGGACCACCCCACCAGCATTCGCCATGGTGGGTTCGCCGCATTAGTTCTAGACCCAATCATCAATGGATTTCATCTCACCAGAGTCCTGATGGACGGTGGCAGCAGCCTAAACCTACTTTATCAGGACACGGTGCACAAAATGGGCATAGACCCCTCAAGGATTAAACCTACCAAGACGACCTTTAAAGGCGTCATACCAGGTGTAGAAGCCAATTGTACAGGCTCAGTTACACTGGAAGTGGTCTTCGGATCCCCGGATAACTTCCGAAGCGAGGAGTTAATCTTCGACATAGTCCCGTTCCGCAGCGGCTATCATGCCTTGATCGGACGTACCGCGTTCGCAAAGTTCAATGCGGTGCCGCACTACGCATACCTCAAGCTCAAGATGCCAGGCCCTAGAGGAGTCATCACGGTCAACGGAAACACTGAACGCTCCCTCCGAACGGAGGAACATACAGCGGCTCTCGCGGCAGAAGTACAAAGCAGCCTTTTAAGGCAATTCTCGAGTCCGGCTGCCAAGTGGACGGACATAGCTAAGCGTGCCCGGAGTAACCTACAACACGACCACCTGGCACATTCCGAGCACGCGTAGCAGTGCGGCCCCAACCCCAGCCCCTGTAAAACATTAAGACAGACCCTTCGTGTACTCCATTACGCTCTGAAGATACCATGGGCATGGGGCAAGGGGCTCGACCACGATAAGCCCAGACTGCGGCTCAACCGCACCAGGGGCTCTTAAGTGTGTCGTTTCTTTTTCTTTTCCTTTTATTTTTTACCTACAGGACTCCGTTCGTCAGAGGCCCTGTCCGGCAGCAGACATGCCGAACCCACGATGCAACAGCCAGGGAAGGAGAAAGGCTACAACGAAAATCCAAGTGGTCTCCATCATGAGCATTAAATTTGTTTTATGCATTATTCTGTAGCCTACCCCTGGAGGGGGACATGTTAAACAGTCCCATCCCTTGCTTACCGCACCACTTGTATCGTCCTGCACTTACAGCAGTTTTTATTGAATAAAGCAATGCAGCACATTTTTGCTTCTAATTGCATTTCTTTCTTACACATATGTTCATCTATGACATGTTGCATCCGTACGTTTTGGTACAGCTAAATACACCAGGGGCTTATGTTTCCCGCGTTATGGTGTGATAAGTTCGAACACTTTCACAAGTGCGGCACCCCGAACTTATAGCATTATATGCATCGGCTCCGAATCATGTTCTTGGGTCAATAGTTGGGTTTGCCCGGCTCCCATGTTTTGGTACCTTACATTCCGTTTTATCGGCTAAGGTAACACTGGGAGAACCACTGCGATTGCGCCCCAGTTGAGCTGGGTTAACGCCTCAGTGGAGAAAGCTAAAACTGACCGTCATGATAAGGCGAGAGCTGGTCGCTGTTCGAGAGGTTCTTTGCGAGTCCCTAAAGACTTATGCCACTTCGAGCGAGGAGCCAGATTCTATCCGGCCAAGGCGTGGATAACGCCCCAAATTCGGCCTTCCGAAAACTAGGGGCTTCGCCGAAATTTAAAATTATAGAATTCTATGGCTAAGTGAGAGTGTTCAAGCATTATAAGTCCGGTTGCCTTGTTCATTGTGTTGAGCGCCTCCCTAGATGGACCTAAAAATGGGAACAAGAGCGCTCGAGTTTATCCCGAACACCCCAGCACTCGTGGCATGGGGGCTGAAGCCGACGACTTGCCATCTCTCAGATTTGATAAACAGCCGCACAGAAGGTAATATTTTAAATTAACAAGCATTGCTTAGCGCATATGAACCAAGTTTTCAACGCACAGGATAACAAAATGCGAGTCTACTCAAATATTACATCTTTGGAGCACTCACCCGCAATAGTGCGGGCACCCTTCAGCACACTCTTATAATACATCTCGGGCGTACAATACTCCTTGCCCTCTGGTGGTGGGTCCGTCACAAGCTTCTGGGCATCCATCTTGCCTCAGTGCACCTTTGCGCCGGCAAGGGCCCGACGGGCACCTTCAATACAGGCGGAGTGCTTGATGACTTCAACCCACGGGCACGCATCCACCAGCTGCCGCACCAGGCCGAAGTAGCTCCCAGGCATGGCCTCCTTAGGCCACAGCCGAACTATGAGGCCCTTCATGGCCTGTTTGGCCGCCTTGTGGAGCTCGACCAGCTGCTTCAGCTGGTCACTAAGGGGCACCGGATGTTCGGCCTCAGCATACTGAGACCAGAAGACCTTCTCCGTCGAGCTCCCCTCCTCGGCCCGGTAGAATGCGGCAGCATCGGACATGCTGCAAGGAAGATCTGCAAACGCTCCTGGAGAGCTCCGAATTCGGGTAAGCGACAGGTATTAACACTCACATGCTTACTTTGCATGAAAAATGCCTTACCCGCTGCTATTTTCTTTACCGCCTCGATCTCCTGGAGGGCCTTGTAGGCTTTGGCCTTAGCGGCTTTGGCACTCTCAAGAGCCGTTGCAAGCTCAGACTCTCGAGTCTTCGAGTCACGCTCCAGGCTCTCATGTTTCCTCACGAGATCCTGGAGCTCTTGCTGAACCTACGCCACCCGCGCCTCCTGTTTCTCTCGCTCGGTGCACTCCGCAGCCGCATTGCGTTCAGCCGCGGCCACCGCCTCCTTTAGGGTCGCCACCTCGTTAGTGGCCCCTACAATACCCCAGTTATCCTTGTCATTTTTCTTGCAACCAAAATCCTTTTCTGTAAGGTACAATTTTCATAAGGTATTACTCACCTTCTTTTTCCTCGAGCTGCTTCTTGGCATGGCCGAGCTCGTTCTCGGACCGCTCGAGGTTTTCCTTCAAAGTTTTGACCTCCGCAGTAAGTGCGGCAGAGGTCAGCAGCACAGCCTGTAATCCCATATTGACATATTTCCATGACTCCTGCGATTATCTTTCTAAAGATCCTCAGTCCGGCTTTCCTTTTCGAACACCGAACCGAGCATCAGGGGCTACTTTATATGCGGTACCATTTTACATATATTGAAATTCTTACCTCAAAGCCTGTTAGAAGGCTGCTGCAGGCTTCGGTCAGCCCGCTCTTGGCGAGCTGAACCTTCTGAATCACTGCACTCATAACAGTGCGGTGTTCCTCTTTGATGAAGGCGTCATTGAGCACCTCCAGCAAATTATCCGGCACCTCCAGTTGGACGGAGGCAGCCGGCGCCACGGTCTTGCCCTTCTTCTGAAGGGGTCGCCCACCGGACTCCGGAGCCACTATGGGTTCCGGGGCTGAGTCCGGTGCAAAGTCCGGGAGGTTGTCCTGCGACACCTCCGGGGCCCTCTCCTCCTGGTGGGTCCCTTCCTGGGATCCCACCTCGGCATCGTCCGCATCACGGGGGGTGGAGGCAGTCGGAAGAGAATCCATATCCGACGCCCCTAAGGACCCGCTCGACGAAGTGGGGAGATCATCCTTAGGCGGACTGCAGGGTTGTATGCGGCATTAGAAAGACATAATGTGGCGGAAAACGAAAACCTTGAGGTTATTCAGGAGTCCGGATACTACGATCTCGCCAGAGGCTTGGCCCTTGGAGGCCAGTCCTCGTCGTCGTCACTGGCGTTGGCGGAACAGTCCGGGGGAAGAGTTTTTCCCCTCTTGGACCCTTCGGCCTCCCTTGTTGGGGAGGCCTTCCTTTTCTTCCCTCCCCCCGCTGGGGGAGAGGCTTTCTTCTTCTCCTCCTTGCCTTGGTGGGAGGAGTCGGCCTCGGATTCATCATCCGATAGCACCTGAAAATGGGAACTCTTCTGAGTCCCCGTGGCCTTCTTCTTGGCCTTCTTCTTCGGCACCACGTGGGGTGCCGGAGCCAGCAACCCCGTTAGGCAGGCGTCAGCTGGGTCCTCTGGCAATGGGGCCGGACAAATAGCCTGTGCGGCCTTCTTCAGCCAGTCCTGTCAAAGGAAAGGGAGTTTAGATCCCGCATAGAGTCAAACTATGAATAACAAGCATCCCGTAAAGGACAATATCACTTACCTCGTCAGCTGGACGCTGCAAGATGAATCCGCGATCTTCGGTAGCGGATGCGGGAGCCTCGGCGCCCTTGAACAGCACCTTCCAGACCTCTTCGTACGTAGTGTCGAAGAGCCCATTCAAAGTCTGGTGCTGCGCCGGATCGAACTCCCACATATTGAAGCCCCGTCGTTGGCACGGGAGAATCCGGCAGATGAGCATGACCTGGACTATGTTGACAAGCTTGAGCTTCTTGTCCACCAGCTTCTGGATACAGGCTTGGAGTCCGGTCAGCTCCTCCGAATCCCCCCAGATCTGGCCACTCTCTTTCCAGGAGGTGAGCCGTGTAGGGATGCCGGATCTGAATTCGGGGGCCGCTGCCCAATCAGGGTCACGCGGCTCGGTGAAGTAGAACCACCCCGATTGCCAGCCCTTAATGGTTTCCACGAAAGTACCCTCCAGCCACGTAACATGGGACATCCTGCCCACCATGGCGCCTCCGCACTCCGCTTGGCTGCCCTTCACAACCTTCGGCTTGACACTGAAGGTCTTGAGCCACAAGCCGAAGTGGGGCTGGATGCAGAGGAAGGCCTCGCACACGACGATAAACGCCGAGATGTTGAGGATAAAATTCGGGGCCAGATCATGGAAATCTAGGCCATAGTAGAACATGAGCCCCCGGACAAAGGGATGAAGTGGGAAGCCCAGTCCGCGGAGGAAATGGGGAAGGAATACTACCCTCTCATGGGGCCTAGGGGTGGGGATGAGCTCTCCCTCGTCGGGGAGCCGATGTGCGATGTTGCTGGACAAGTATCCGGTGCTGCGCAGCTTTTGGATATGCCCCTCCATGACGGAGGAGGCCATCCACTTGCCTCCCGCTCCGGACATGTTTGGAGAAGGTTGAGGTGAGATGTGTGGGCTTGGGCGCTAGAGCTCGAGTTCGCAGAGATGGATAAGCCAAGGAGGAAGAAGGCGCAGGTAAAAAGGTTGGATCTTTATCCCCTTATATGGGCGGACAGAAACACGCGTCCCCACCGGCCTGGTAAAACTCGCTTATCCCCCAAGCGTCGCGATTGATGGCGCGGTTGGGTTACCCACGTCCGTATTGATGGGAATCCCGGAATAAGGGGAACACGATCTCTGCTTCGACAAGACGTGCCAAGGAAACTGCCTCACTAAACGCGCTGAGATGGAACAATAAAAACAATTTGAGGGCTTGGTAGTGGTGTGACGTTCCGCCACAAAATACGTCAGCAGATTGAACTTGTGTAATATTATTCTCTCTACGGTTGTATGTGGAATTTATTTTGCAGAGCCGGACACTATCCTGGTGTTCACAATCTTCTATAAATTATTCGGAGGACGAACCCGCCTTGCAATGCCGAAGACAACATGCGCGTCGGACTCATCGTCATTTAAGCCTGGTTCAGGGGCTACTGAGGGAGTTCCGGACTAGGGGGTGTCCGGATAGCCAAACTATCATCATCGGCCGGATTCCAAGACTATGAAGATACAAGATTGAAGACTTCGTCCCGTGTCCGGATGGGACTTTCCTTGGCGTGGAAGGCAAGCTTGGCGATACGGATATGTAGATCTCCTACCCTTGTAACTGACTCTGTGTAACCCTAGCCCTCTCCGGTGTCTATATAAACCGGATGGCTTTAGTCCATAGGACGAACAACAATCATACCATAGGCTAGCTTCTAGGGTTTAGCCTCCTTTATCTCGTGGAAGATCTACTCTTGTAACCCACATCATCAATATTAATCAAGCAGGACGTAGGGTTTTACCTCCATCAAGAGGGCCCGAACCTGGGTAAAAACATCGTGTCCCTCGTCTCCTGTTACCATCCGCCTAGACGCACAGTTCGGGACCCCCTACCCGAGATCCGCCGGTTTTGACACCGACAGTCCGACTCATGCCTTGTATTCGCCTCCCCTTCCGGGCCATGCATTGGAGCATGGCTGGCGGAGGCTTGATTGGCAACCTCTCCGGACACTGTCCGGCGAGCGCTCTTTCTGGAAAAGTTATGAGCATTAATATACCTCCTGGGAATCCTTCCTTAAAAAATAGCGGTGCTCCGTACCGTTGCGGCGACGTTTCAGTTCGCGTCGCACTCCTCTTCCGCCTGCTGGGCCGGACTGACCCTTGTTCGCCGGTCGCCGCGGGCTCAACTTCCTGTCGTAAAGGCACTTCCCGTCAAACACCATTGGTGCACGGTGGTCAGAACTAAGCATTAAAGAAGTAACGGCGCCAGGACTTCGGTCGTACTCACTGGGGAAGCCGGACACAAACCGGGGTAGTCAGCCATAATGGCGACTAAAGCATTATCTATGCTGAGCTGGTGGTACACCCCGTCGATCAGTTCCACCGCTAACTCCGGATCCTCTTCGGAGGCCAGACCAAGGGACCTTTCTGGGTCTTCGGGTTGCGGGGCTGGGCTTTTTATGCCCTCCACATCCCGACGCAGTTTCTATGTCAAAATCATACAATAAGACAATTGCCTTTAAAGGCACGGTTCAGATATGCATGCGACCGCTTACCCAGCTCCGAGGGTTGTTCATGGAAAATCCGTTCAGAGGATTCGTGCGGAGGAAGTCCTCCTTCTCCCCCTTGTACAAGCCGGACAGGATCTTCACCAGATCGTCGGCCGAGCCAGGTCCCTTGCGGCCATGACGGGTGGCGTCGTCGTCTCCGTTGAAATCCCACATGGGGTGGCCCCTATATTGGAGCGGCTGCACCCCACACATAATGCATGTGGCCATGACTCCGATCATGGTTAATCCGGAATGGGCTAGCAGCCGTATCCGGCCCATCAAGTAATGGACGCTACTATCACCTTCTCGTCGAGGGCTCCGTGGGCGCCAACTTAGGCGTTTCTTCAGGGGAGCGTTGCTGAACTCCGGAAGGCCGATCCGGACTGGATCTGGCAGCGGAGCGTCCTCCATATAAAACCACTCCGAAGGCCAATCTTCGGGTGCCTTCTTCGGAGTCCCGGACAGGTATCCGGTCCCGGCGATGTGCCATATTTCGGCTCCGCCCACTTGATATATCGACCCCTCGTGAGAGCGGGGTACGAGGAAAAACAACCTCTTTCACAGTGCAAAATGGGGCTCAATGCCCAAGAACAGCTCGCACAGAGCTACGAAGCCCGCGATGTGCAAAATGGAGGCAGGTGTAAGGTGATGAAGCTGGAGTCCGTAGAACTCCAGGAGCCCCCGGAGAAACGGATGTATAGGAAATCCGAGTCCCCTTATTAAGTAGGAGACAAAGCACACCCGCTCTCCTTTGGAGGGATTGGGGGCGCTCTCCGCCTGCTTCCCCCCTTTGTAGGTGGCTAGTCCGGCTCGAACCGGAACCATGAACGCTGGGGGAAGATATCCCTCTGCTTGGAGCATCACTAACTCGCTGTGCGGGACTGAGCATCTCCTCCAATCTCCTAGCTTATGGCTGGGAGCACGAGAAGAGGGGCCGCGTCGACTATCCATGTTGAAATGGGTTTGGTGTCAGATGCGCCTCGATGAGTGCTTGCGGAAGGAGGAGGATGTGATTTGGATCTGGATCCTCGCCTCTCTTATAGGCAGCTTATTTGCGCAGCTAGGGGGTAAAGCATAAAAATACCCTGGCTTTTCGCATTCGTGCGACATGTGGAAGAAGATCATTATTGGACCCAGAAGCCAAGGAGCACAACATTTATGAAGCAACCGGACACTATGCGGCAAACACATGGAGCATGAAGAAAAACCCGCCTTGCAAACGCCGAAGACAACATACGCGCCAGATTCGTCGTTATTGAAGCCTGGTTCGGGGGCTACTGAGGGAGTCCCGGACTAGGGGGTGTCCGGATAGCCGAACTATCATGATCAGCCGGACTCCGAGACTATGAAGATACAAGATTGAAGACTTCGTCCCGTGTCCGGATGGGACTTTCCTTGGCGTGGAAGGCAAGCTTGGCAATACGGATATGTAGATCTCCTACCTATGTAACCGACTCTGTGTAACCCTAGCCCTCTCCGGTGTCTATATAAACCGGATGGCCTTAGTCCATAGGACGAACAATAATCATACCATAGGCTAGCTTCTAGGGTTTAGCCTCCTTGATCTCGTGGTAGATCTACTCTTGTAACCCACATCATCAATATTAATCAAGCAGGATGTAGGGTTTTACCTCCATCAAGAGGGCCCGAACCTGGGTAAAAACATCGTGTCGCTCGTCTCCTGTTACCATCCGCCTAGACGCACAGTTCGGGACCCCCTACCCGAGATCCGCCGGTTTTGACACCGACAGGTATCTTTTCCATTATATTGCATCTCCTTTCCATATTGTTGAATCTCGTTTACTATTTTGCAATCTTTACTTTCCAATCTATACATAAAAAATACCAAAATTATTTACTTTATTATCTCTATCAGATCTCAATTTTGCGAGGGACCATGAAGGGATTGACAACCCCTTTATTGCGTTGGTTGCAAGGTTCTTGATTGTTTGTGCAAGTATTCGGTGACTTGTGTGTCATCTCCTACTGGATTGATACATTGGTTCTCAAAACTGAGGGAAATACTTATGCTACTTTGCTGCATCACCCTTTCCTCTTCAAGGGAAAACAAACGCAAGCTTAAGAGGTAGCAAGAAGGATTTCTGGCGCCATTGCCGGGGAGATCTACGCCAAGTCAAGCCATACCAAGTACCCATCATAAAGTCTTCTCCCTCGCATTACATTATTTGCCATTCGCCTCTCATTTTCCTCTCCCCCACTTCTAAAACGATTTTCGAAAACCTTTGCCTTTTCTTCGCCCCTCTTCCATTCGTCTCTTTTTGCTTGCTTCTTTCGTGCTTGTGTGTTGGATTGATTGCTTGTCACGACAGCTCAAGATAATACCAAATTGTGTGACTTTTCCAATACCAACAACAATGATTTTATTAGCACTCCAATTGCTCCTACTACGATGCAGAATCTTGTGAAATTAATACCACTTTGTTGAATCTTGTTATGAAAGATCAATTTTCTGGCCTCCCAATATCCCATGCTAGATTCAGGGGGAACAAGACATCTAAGGGAAAGAAATCATTTAAATTCATTGCATATCTTTACTCTTGGGGACATGTCTAATCAACTGTAGTACCTAATACTCACTCTCTACATGTCATCCCAGTCTTGGTATTCTTGTGGTTTCTTCTGTTTGCTCTGGCTAGTAGATGTATCTGTGTTATCTAACCTTGTTTACACAGGTTCATTCCATCTTAAGCCTACTCAAGACTACAAGGTAAGTATATGCATCACAATCATGTGTATGAGGAATTCTTGCTGATGTACATACTATTTGCAAGAAGGACTCATGGGCATGAAGGTATTTCCTTTAATATTTTCTTGCTCTGATGCATATGGCCAAGATACATGTAACACATTGTCTGCTCTATCATGGTTATGCTCTCACATGCTTCTATATTTCATATTCACATGATTGTATACATGTAGGGGGAGCCTATGCTTGTTACATGTCTTTCCAAAGCTTTACTTGCTATTCTTTATATCCTTATCTAAAGCTTTGATGTATGTTGTCATCAATTACCAAAAAGGGGGAGATTGAAAGCACAAGTGCTCCCTAGGTGGTTTTGGTAATTAATGTCAACATATCTCTTGTTGGACTAACACTTTTATCTAGTATATTTCAGATAAGTTCAACATTGGAGTGTCATGGACTAAAGGATGTGGGAACTCCTTCAAGATGCTAAGGACAAAGGATTGGCTCAAGCTTCAAGCTCAAGACTCTTCATTTTATATTTTAGTGATCCAAGATCACATTGAGTCTATAGGAAAAGCCAATACTATCAAGGAGGGATGAGGTGTTGCTTAATGAGCCTCTTGCTTCATGTGCTTTGTGATATGCTCCAAAACCCTCAACCACTTTCTCACATCCACATATGTCCTAAACCTAAAGTCAAACTCGGCCCACTAATTCTTTCTATCCGGCGCCACCGAGTTTTGATGTCTTAGCCACTGCCACAAACCCTAGGCAAATCGATCTCACCGATTGGGATCTCGGTCTCACCGAGATGGGATTGTAATCTCTCTGTGTATGCCCATTATCAAAATCGGTCTCACCGAGTTTGAGCAATCGGTACTACCGAGATTACAATGCAAACTTCCTGGTTGACTCATTACCAAAATTGGTCCCACCGAGTTTGATAATCGGTCCAACCGAGTTTGCCTGACCAACTCTCTAGTTAGCTAATTACCAAAATCGGTCCTACCGAGTTTGTGTAATCGGTCTCACCGAGATTACGCTATGCCCTAACCCCAACCATATCGGTCCTACCGAGTTACATTTTGGTCCCATCGAAAGTCCTAACGGTCACTAGGTTTACTAAATCGGTCCGACCGAGTCTGTTGAATCGGTCCTACCGAGTTTGGTAAATTGTGTGTAATGGTTAGATTTTGTGTGGAGGCTATATATACCCCTCCACCTCCTCTTCATTCATGGAGAGAGCCATCAGACTAAACCTACACTTCCAACTTACCATTTCTGAGAGAGAACTACCTACTCATGTGTTGAGGCCAAGATATTCCATTCCTACCATATGAATCTTGATCTCTAGCCTTCCCAAGTTGCTTTCCACTCAAATCCTCTTTCCACCAGATCCAAATCCTATGAGAGAGAGTTGAGTGTTCGGGAGACTATCATTTGAAGCACAATAGCAAGGAGTTTATCATCAACGCACCATTTGTTACTTCTTGGAGAGTGGTGTCTCCTAGATTGGCTAGGTGTCACTTGGGAGCCTCCGACAAGATTGTGGAGTTGAACCAAGGAGTTTGTAAGGGCAAGGAGATCGCCTACTTCGTGAAGATCTACTGCTAGTGAGGCAAGTCCTTCGTGGGCGACGGCCATGGTGGGATAGACAAGGTTGCTACTTCGTGGACCCTTCGTGGGTGGAGCCCTCCGTGGACTCGCGCAGCCGTTACCCTTCGTGGGTTGAAGTCTCCATCAACGTGGATGTACGATAGCATCACCTATCGGAACCACGCCAAAAATATCCGTGTCTCCAATTGCGTTTGAATCCTCTAAACCCTTCCCTTTACATTGTTGCAAGTTGCATGCTTTACTTTCCGCTGCTCATATACTCTTTGCATGCTTGCTTGCTATTTGTTGTGAATGTTAAACTTGTGCCTAAACTCCACTTAAACTTAAAAGGGCTAAAAACTGCGACTTTGGTACTTAGTGTCTAATCACCCCCCCCCCCTCTAGACACCTCTTCTCAAGGTCCTACAAGTGGTATCAGAGCATTGGTCTCCATTGCTTTGGTTTAATCACCACTGGAAGAATATGGATGAGTCTACCTTGGGGAGTTTTAGACATAGAGTGCCTATTCTTGATGGAGAGTACTTTCATGAGTGGAAAAATGAGATGCTT
>NC_041387.1:577893664-577962360 GCF_002162155.2 Triticum dicoccoides | reverse complement strand
TGTCTAATCACCCCCCCCCCTCTAGACACCTCTTCTCAAGGTCCTACAAGTGGTATCAGAGCATTGGTCTCCATTGCTTTGGTTTAATCACCACTGGAAGAATATGGATGAGTCTACCTTGGGGAGTTTTAGACATAGAGTGCCTATTCTTGATGGAGAGTACTTTCATGAGTGGAAAAATGAGATGCTTGTAATTTTCAATCAATATCATTTGAACAAGTACATTGCTAGTCCTTGTGCACCTTGTGTTGATCCTATGCATCCTACCCTTGATGAGTCTATTGACATGATTAGGAATGTTAGAACTGTTAATCTTGTCACTAGAGGCTTGCCTAGAAACTTGATTATTAAACTGCCTACTCTTGAGTGTGCCTACACTATATGGAAATTTCTTGAGGAACGATTTCCTGATTATTCTTTGAAAAATCTTGATGAAATTCTTCATAAGTCTATTGCCTTGAGTAAGATGAATTCTAGTGATCCTATGTTTGGTGATCGTCTATTTGAGCTTACAAACCTTATGCGTGCCAAAGGAAATGTTGGTATTATTAGTGATATTATTTCTGAAGCTATAAAAATTCATAGACAAGATCATTGTCAAAATCACTCTAACGAATCACCCTCTCTAGGATTTGATCCACCACATGACGATGTTGAACATGGATACTATGATGAGGATGATGATAGTGACTTCGATCTTGATGATGCAATGAGACATTTTGGTCTTATGGCAAATCTTCGGGGATACATGTCAGGAGGAAAGGAATGGGTTCTTGATAGTGGATGTACCGATCACATGACCGGAGATAAAGACATGTTTCATGAGCTTGCTGATAATGATAGTCCTCGAAAGTATGTCACTTTCGGTGACAACTCAAAGGGTAAGGTGGTTGGCCTTGGTAAGGTGGCCATCTCACATGATAGCTCCATACAAAATGTCATGCTCGTTGAATCTCTTGGATACAACTTACTTTCAGTATCTAGACTTGCTGATTTCGGTTTCAATGTCCTATTTACTGAAGTAGATTGCCAAGTGTTTTGTCGAGACAATCATAAAATGGTCTTTACCGGCATACACAGAGGTGATCTATACATTGTTGATTTCACTAAAAAGGCCCAACCTAAAACTTGCTTCATTGCTAAATCCTCAAAAGGTTGGTTATGGCATAGACGCCTAGGTCACGTTGGCATGAGAAACCTTGACAAGCTTATTAAAGGAAATCATATCCTTGGAGTTAACGATGTCATATTTGAGGATAGACTTTGCAGTGCTTGTCAAGCAGGTAAACAGGTTGGAGGAAGGCATCCCGTGAAGAACATCATGACCACAAAGAGGCCTCTCGAGCTACTTCACATGGATCTCTTTGGTCCCAACTCATACAAGAGTCTCGGTGGAAATTCTTTTGGTCTAGTTATAGTTGATGATTTTTCCAGATTTACGTGGGTATTCTTTCTCGATGATAAATCGTAGGTACAAAAGATCTTCAAGAACTTCGCTAGGAAGGCTCAAAATCAGTTTGAAGTGAAGATCAAGAAGGTTAGTAGCAACAATGGAACGGAGTTCAAGAACTCAAATGTGGACACCTTTCTTGATGAAGAAGGAATTTCACACGAGTTCTTGGCTACGTACACACCTCAACAAAATGGAGTTGTTGAGAGGAAGAACCGGACGCTCATCAAAATGGCGAGAACGATGCTTGATGAGTACAAGACGCCGAAGCACTTTTGGGCAGAAGCCGTTGAGACAGCTTGTCATGCAACAAATCGCTTGTATCTTCACAAGCTACTCGGCAAGACGGCATACGAGCTCCTCACCGGTAACAAACCCCAAGTGGGATACTTTCGAGTATTCAGCTCAAAGTGCTACATTCTTGATAAGCATCATCGTTCTAAATTTGCTCCTAAGTCTCATGAAGGTTTCCTGCTAGGTTATGGCTCAAACTCTCACACATACCGTGTCTACAACAATTTCACCCGAAAGGTTGAAGAGACGGTAGATGTGAAGTTTGATGAATCTAACGGCTTGCAAGTAGAGAAACTGCCAATTGATGTAGGAGACAAAGATCCTTCGGAAGCAATCCAAGACTTGTCTATTGGCAAGGTTCGTCCAACGGAGGTGAAGGAGAGTACCTCGTCCATCCAAGTGGAAGCTTCTACTTCACGACAAGGTGAACCAAGAGGTGATACAGAAGCATCCACATGTGGGACACACCAAGATGAAGGAAACGAGAAAGTGCATCAAGATGAACGTCAACAACCTCCTTCTCCACCACGACAAGAGAACGACAACGCCAACAATGAAGAAGGCCAACAAGAAGAACAAGATGAAGAAGATGCTCAACGAAGATCCAAGCAAAAGCTTTCACGAGTTCAAGCAAGAATTGCTAAAGACCATCCCGTCGAGAAAATCTACAATGATATTCAAACCGGGAGAATCACTCGCTCTAAAACTCGTTTAGCTAACTTTTGTGAAAACTATTCTTTCATCTCTAGCATTGAACCTATGAAGGTCGAAGAAGCATTGGAAGATCCGGATTGGATAAATGCTATGCATGAAGAGCTACACAACTTTGAGAGGAACCAAGTTTGGACATTGGTTGAGAAGCCCGACAACAACCACAACATCATCGGTACCAAAT
Organism: Triticum dicoccoides; assembly: GCF_002162155.2. Taxonomy (NCBI): domain Eukaryota; kingdom Viridiplantae; phylum Streptophyta; class Magnoliopsida; order Poales; family Poaceae; genus Triticum; species Triticum dicoccoides. The sequence goes on along the minus strand of NC_041387.1, from coordinate 577,959,721 downwards.
GGGTGTTTCGCAACAAGCAAGATGAAGATGGACAAGTAGTTCGCAACAAAGCACGTCTCGTCGCCCAAGGCTACACACAAGTCGAAGGTATGGACTATGGTGAGACTTATGCTCCTGTTGCTAGACTTGAGTCTATTCGCATCTTACTTGCCTATGCTAATCACCATGATATCACATTGTACCAAATGGACATTAAAAGTGCTTTTCTAAATGGTGAAATAGAGGTGGAAGTTTATGTTAAACAACCTCCCGGCTTTGTCAATCCTAAGAAACCAAATCATGTTTACAAACTTCACAAAGCTCTTTATGGTCTTAAACAAGCTCCTAGAGCATGGTATAAATGCTTGACCAAGTTCCTTATTGAAAAAGGCTTTGAAATTGGGAAAATTGATTCCACGCTCTTTACTAAAAGGGTTAATGGTGAACTATTTGTGTGCCAAATCTATGTTGATGATATTATATTTGGTTCAACTAACCCTCATTTTAGTGAGAAGTTTGGAAAGCTAATGTCGGAGAAGTTTGAGATGTCAATGATGAGTGAACTCAAATTCTTTCTTGGGTTGCAAATCAAGCAAACTAAGGAAGGTACTTTTGTCTCTCAAATGAAGTACACTAAGGACTTATTCAAGAAGTTCAATATGCAAGAATGCAAAGGTATGTCTACACCCATGCCTACTAGTGGACATCTTGATTTGACCAAAGATGGTGAACCGGTCGATCAAAAGGTTTATCGCTCTATGATTGGTTCATTGTTATACCTATGTGCTTCATGTCCTGATATTATGCTAAGTGTGTGCATGTGTGCACGATATCAAGCTGCTCCTAAAGAATGTCATCTTAAGGCCGTGAAAAGGATAGTGAGATACTTAATACATACACCAAATTTTGGCATTTGGTATCCTAAGAGGGCCTCTTTCGATCTTGTTGGCTACTCTGACTCAGACTATGCCGGAGACAAGGTTGATAGAAAGTCCACTTCGGGTACTTGTCAATTTCTTGGTAGATCTCTTGTGTCTTGGTCCTCCAAGAAACAAAACTCGGTATCCTTATCCACCGCCGAAGCGGAATACATTGCCGCTGGTTCATGTTGTGCTCAATTACTTTGGATGACCCAAACTCTTAAAGATTATGGGATATATGTGAAACATGTTCCATTGCTTTGTGACAATGAAAGTGCTATCAAAATTGGTCATAATCCTGTGCAACATTCTCGAACTAAGCATATTGAAGTTCGTCATCATTTCATTCGAGATCATGTTGCTAAGGGTGACATTGACCTTAAGCATGTTCGCACGGAAAAGCAATTAGCGGATATTTTCACTAAACCTCTCGATGAGAAAGTGTTTTGCAGGTTGAGAGGAGAATTGAACATCATTGATGCTTCAAACTTCGAGTAGAAACTCCATCGGATACATGCAAGACATGAGCTTATGACTAATCCTTGATATTTCTCTTATGATGAAAATCATATGTCTTGGATATATTTGTATCTTGCATACTATCTAACCCATGTAGGTACTTGGTTGAATCAAATTCCATGAGATTGTAATCTACTCATATCATGAGCAATCTCTACATCACCAAGTCTCCACAAAGGTGGTTGAAGACAAGGGAGCATGAAACCATTCAAACATATCCTTTGAAAAATTCTATGTTAAACTTCATGATTGTCATTTTTTTGGATACACAAGTGCTCTTCCTTGCAAGAACTAACCCATGTAGGTAGATGGACTCAAATTCCAAGTGGTGCTCCAAATTCTTGATAAGCTACATCAACCTCGAGCAACACACAAGTTCAACTACATGAACAACACCACCAACCAAGGTTTGTTATTCCATCCTAGAGAAGCTTTACTCCAAGTTATGAGCTAAAGCAACTCGACAAGATGAGAATACATCAAGATTCTTAAACGAAAAATGGCAACCCCATTTTGAGCTTAAATGATGAGTATGACCTATGATCAAGTGATCTCACTTGACTCCTAAGTCAATATACTCTAACATAGGTGACTTCATCGCCGACCATCTCTAGATGAAGTTCCCTTGTGTTTTCTTCTGTGTTTTTGCATTTGATCCATGCATATTTGTTTCCCCATTAAAAAAACTTCATCTAGAATTCTTTCTTTTTGCTCTGCATTCTATACATCAAATTCCTTGCATATCATTCAGTAAATTCCTTGCAAATCTTTGTGAGATCTTTCTAGTCTAGTGAGCTGAGGTGACAAGTGTTTTCTCTGCGATGAACTCGGTTACACCAATTTCATAACAGGAAAAACAGTTTGCCACTTATTCTGTGTTTCTTCTGATCCAGCTCCACTCAATGAATCTTGTCCTCTACAAGCATCACATTTTTTATCATTGCTTTATGTTGTGACTCAAGGATCAAACCCATTCATGTCAAATTCCAGAGGGAGAGAGAGGTTACATCTTTATCAAGCCCTTCTTGGAAATTGATGTCAAAGGGGGAGAGAGAGATCACATCAAAGCTTATCATTTAGAGAGAGAGATCACATCTCAGAGGGAGAGCGAGAAGATCCTTCAAGGGGAGAGAGAGATCTCCAGGGGGAGAGAATACTAGTAGAAAGTATTTCCCAAGGATCCTAGATGCTTGGTGTTCAAGAGGAGAGATGCCACATGTCTTCTTGAGGGGAAAGCCATGTTCATATGTGCTTATTTGCATTACTTTGCATTAGCTCTGTTCTTTATATCTTTCAGCTCTGATTTTCTGTTCCCTGTCTTCTCCCAGTATCCCATGCTAGATTCAGGGGGAACAAGACATCTAAGGGAAAGAAAGCATTTAAATTCATTGCATATCTTTACTCTTGGGGACATGTCTAATCAACTGTAGTACCTAGTACTCACTCTCTACATGTCATCCCGGTCTTGGTATTCTTGTGGTTTCTTCTGTTTGCTCTGGCTAGTAGATGTATCTGTGTTATCTAACCTTGTTTACACAGGTTCATTCCATCTTAAGCCTACTCAAGACTACAAGGTAAGTATATGCATCACAATCATGTGTATGAGGAATTCTTGCTGATGTACATACTGTTTGCAAGAAGGACTCATGGGCATGAAGGTATTTCCTTTAATATTTTCTTGCTCTGATGCATATGGCCAAGATACATGTAACACATTGTCTGCTCTACATGGTTATGCTCTCACATGCTTCTATATTTCATATTCACATGATTGCATACATGTAGGGGGAGCCTATGCTTGTTACATGTCTTTCCAAAGCTTTACTTGCTATTCTTTATATCCTTATCTAAAGCTTTGATGTATGTTGTCATCAATTACCAAAAAGGGGGAGATTGAAAGCACAAGTGCTCCCTAGGTGGTTTTGGTAATTAATGTCAACATATCTCTTGTTGGACTAACACTTTTATCTAGTATATTTCAGATAAATTCAACATTGGAGTGGCATGGACTAAAGGATGTGGTAACTCCTTCAAGATGCTAAGGACAAAGGATTGGCTCAAGCTTCAAGCTCAAGACTCTTCATTTTATATTTTAGTGATCCAAGATCACATTGAGTCTATAGGAAAAGCCAATACTATCAAGGAGGGATGAGGTGTTGCTTAATGAGCCTCTTGCTTCATGTGCTTTGTGATATGCTCCAAAACCCTCAACCACTTTCTCACATCCACATATGTCCTAAACCTAAAGTCAAACTCGGCCCCACTGATTATTTCTATCCGGCGCCACCGAGTTTTGATGTCTTAGCCACTTCCACAAACCCTAGGCAAATCACTCTCACCGATAGGGATCTCGGTCTCACCGAGATGGGATTGTAATCTCTCTGTGTATGCCCATTATCAAAATCAGTCTCACCGAGTTTGAGCAATCGGTACTACCGAGATTACAATGCAAACCTCCTGGTTGACTCATTACCAAAATCGGTCCCACCGAGTTTGATAATCGTTCCAACCGAGTTTGCCTGACCAACTCTCTGGTTAGCTAATTACCAAAATCGGTCCTACCGAGTTTGTGTAATCGGTCTCACCGAGATTACGTTATGCCCTACCCCAACCATATCGGTCCTACCGAGTTGAATTTCGGTCCCACCGAAAATCCTAACGGTCACTAGGTTTACTAAATCGGTCCGATCGAGTCTGTTGAATCGGTCCCACCGAGTTTGGTAAATTGTGTGTAAGGGTTAGATTTTGTGTGGAGGCTATATATACCCCTCCACCTCCTCTTCATTCGTGGAGAGAGCCATCAGACTAAACCTACACTTCCAACTTACCATTTCTGAGAGAGAACTACCTACTCATGTGTTGAGGCCAAGATATTCCATTCCTACCATATGAATCTTGATCTCTAGCCTTCCCAAGTTGCTTTCCACTCAAATCCTCTTTCCACCAGATCCAAATCCTATGAGAGAGAGTTGAGTGTTGGGGAGACTATCATTTGAAGCACAAGAGCAAGGAGTTCATCATCAACGCACCATTTGTTACTTCTTGGAGAGTGGTGTCTCCTAGATTGGCTAGGTGTCACTTGGGAGCCTCCGACAAGATTGTGGAGTTGAACCAAGGAGTGTGTAAGGGCAAGGATATCGCCTACTTCGTGAAGATCTACCGCTAGTGAGGCAAGTCCTTCGTGGGTGACGGCCATGGTGGGATAGACAAGGTTGCTTCTTTGTGGACCCTTCGTGGGTGGAGCCCTCCGTGGACTCGCGCAGCCATTACGCTTCGTGGGTTGAAGTCTCCATCAACGTGGATGTACGATAGCACCACCTATCGGAACCAAGCCAAAAACATCCGTGTCTCCAATTGCGTTTGAATCCTCCAAACCCTTCCCTTTACATTCTTGCAAGTTGCATGCTTTACTTTCCGCTGCTCATATACTCTTTGCATGCTTGCTTGCTATTTGTTGTGAATGTTAAACTTGTGCATAAACTCCACTTAAACTTAAAAGGGCTAAAAACTACGACTTTGGTACTTAGTGTCTAATCACCCCCCCCCCTAGACACCTCTTCTCAAGGTGCTACAATGCGGCGCTGTGTTTGGTCGGACTCATCCTTGGCAGCCTTGGCTTTTGCCACCTCCCACGCCTTGTCAAAATCACCCTGCTTCAAGAGGAGGTCCCGCTGGCGCTCACTCAGCTGGATTTGGGAGCCCTCAGATCCTCCCAAGCCTCGTCAAACCAGGTTTTCATCTAGGCGACGCGCTCCTGGAAGTCCGCCTCGGCCTTGTCCACAGCCACCATTCTGGAGTCCATCTTCTCCATGCGAGCCCGATGGAGAGCCTGGAGCTTGTGGAAGTTAGCACCTATCGCTTGAAGGAGTTGGTCCTCCTTAGAGATGCCGCTGCTGATGCTCGGTTCATCCACAACCTGGAGCTCGGCAGCGGTGAGGATCTCCTCATCAAAGACCTCCCCCTCGATTGGTGTTCTGGTACCTGCCTCTCCTGGGATGCTAACGAAGAGGTCATGGCCAACCTTCAAGTACCTGCTCGGAACAGGGGTTGAGGAGGAGGAAGGCTGGTCATTGACCACCTCCTCCCTGGCAGGATCCTTGGCGGCTTCTCCAGTGGTGACCTCACCGGTCTCCCCGGTAGGCCCCATGGTGGCCTCCTCGGCAGCAGCCTTGCCGACCTCTGCGACAGGCTCCTCAGCCACCTTCTCCCCTGCAGGATCCTTGCCGCCCTCCCCGGCAAGCCCCATGGCGGCCTCTTTGGTGGGTCCCTTGGTGGCCTCCTCGGCAGCGATATTGGTGGCCTCGGCCTCGGTATACTTGGCGGTCTCTGAGGGAGTCCTGGATTAGGGGGTGTCCGGATGGCCGGACTATGACCTTTGGCCGGACTCCCGGACTATGAAGATATAAGATTGAAGACTTTGTCCCGTGTCCGGATAGGACTTTCCTTGGCGTGGAAGGCAAGCTTGGCGATTCGATATGAAGATCTCCTCCCGTTGTAACCGACTCTGTGTAACCCTAGCCCTCTCCGGTGTCTATATAAACCGGAGAGTTTTAGTCCGTAGGAGGAACAACAACCATACCATAGGCTAGCTTCTAGGGTTTAGCCTCTCTGATCTCGTGGTAGATCAACTCTTGTACTACCCATATCATCAATATTAATCAAGCAGGAGTAGGGTTTTACCTCCATCGAGAGGGCCTGAACCTGGGTAAAAACATCGTGTCCCTTGTCTCCTGTTACCATCCGCCTAGACGCACAGTTCGGGACCCCCTACCCGAGATCCGCCAGTTTTGACACCGACATTGGTGCTTTCATTGAGAGTTCCTCTGTGTCGTCACCGTCAGGAAGGATGCCGCACCCCGTCTTTAAAGACGGCGTTGTGGCTAAAGGAGCTTTGGCTGTCGGCCAAACTCTCCGGCTAGGCAGTTTTTTTGATGACCGCCTGTTCGGCCGCCGCACCGACGATGACCTCTCGGGCCATCGGAAGTAATCTCCACATCAGCTCGGAACTTGCCAAGCAGTTAGATCCGATGGAGCTATCTTCCCTAAACGAGCTCTTGGATTGCATCGCCGCCCTGGGAGTCGCTACAGATTACGGCCAGGTTGGGCTTAAACCCGATCAGAGAGAGATTGACTCTCCCAGGTCACCCACCGCGTTGAAGTGGTGAAAGAACAATGCGGCGAATCTTCGCCCATCCTAAGGACCAGATGTGTCCGGATTCCTGATCCCTCCGAGCCAGACATCCGCGGAGGGGAGGACGTCGCCCAAGCCCTGAACCTAAAGTCAGGCAGCGGGCCTGATTCATTGAATAACGTCCAAGAAAACAAGATCCCGAAAATTTCTTGGCCCCTGAGTCTTAGATCGGGCGAGGTTTCGGATTTAAATCCACCCGCCCACCCAAATACAAGGGATCTATCCCAAATTCGGCAAGAGCCCGGGGAAACAGTACACCATTACTGGGCCAGATTCCTCCTGGTTAGAAACAGGATAAAGGACTGCCGCGAGAGGGATGCAATTTCATTCTTTTGTAACAACTGCACGGACATCGGAATCCTCAACGCCATAAGTCGCCGCGAAATTACACGCTTCGCCGACTTGACATCCATAGTACGAAAGTACTGTGCAACAGAAGGCGTTCAAAAAACCGAAACAAAATTCTGGGACAATCCGACCCTGAATACAATCCCAGTCCGAAACAAAAGGGTGCATTATCGCCAGGCACCTGGGCCAAACAGCGAAAAACAAAAACCGTCTATAGGGTATGGAACCGTACTGGAGGGATGGCTCAATGGACCCTGTAAAATTCATAGTTCAGGGGAAGTCACACCAACTCATAGCCTTAGAGCATGTTGGATACTCCGGCAGGTGGCCAGAAGTGGCAAGGAGCTTCTAACTCCAGAATTCGCAGAGCACCACCCCAGAAACGCCAGTTCGGTGTCAACAGTCTTCAAGACTTTCGCATCAAACAATGTGAGGAAACGAACGCTCCGCAGCCTTACCGAAGTCTACCAAGTAGCAACAATAAACCCATGGAGTGACACGGCTATTACCTTTAATGACAGTGACAAACCTAAATTCCAAACAACCCGAGCACCAGCCGCACTGATCCTCAGTCCCATAGTGGACGGCTTTCGGCTTACAAAGGTACTCATGGACGGCGGCAGCGGACTGAACCTCATCTACGAGGAAACCCTGCGAAAAATGGAAATAGACTGGAGCCGCATTGAGCGAAGCAACATAACCTTTAGAGGAATAATCCCCAGCCGGGAAGCGTGCTGTTCAGGGAAAATCACACTGGATGTGGTATTCGGCACGCCGGATAATTACAGATCCGAGGAGGTCACATTTCAAGTGGCCCCGTTCAGCAGCAGATACCACGCTCTGTTAGGGCGAGAAGCATTCACAATTTTTCAAGCTATACCCCATTACGGGTACATGAAGCTCAAAATGCCCGGACCCAACGGAATCATCACTCTTGCTAGTGATCCGGACACAGCGCTCCGCACCGAAAACAAGACAGTCGCACTGGCCCTCGAGGCATTGTCCGAAGCCCTAGCGGCCGAGGAACTAACTGTGTTGCGCTCCAGGTGGACAGGGATGACGTGATACTCGACAAAAGATCCAAGTCCACCTCCTTCAAGCCGGCAGACGAAATAGTCAAGTTCCAAGTCCATCCAATGGACACTACAAAAACGGCCTCCATCGGGGCACAACTAAACCCAGATGTGGATGCCGCACTCAGAGAATTCCTACGAGAAAATTGGGACATCTTTGCTTGGCACCCTCCAGACATGCCAGGAATCCCACGCAAGCTGGCCGAGCACAGCCTGAACATCCTAAAAGGATTCAAGCCCGTCAAGCAGACTCTTCGGCGTTTCTTCGAACCCAAGAGACAAGCCATGGGAGAGGAGCTAGCCAAACTACTGGAAGTCGGATTCATCAGAGATATAAAACATCCGGACTAGCAAACCTGGTGATGGTACCAAAGAAGGACAAATCCTGGCGCCTATGCGTCGATATTAAAGACCTAAATAAGGCCTGCGCAAAGGATCCCTTCCCCCTCCCCCGCATTGCTCAAATCATCGACGCCACTGCAGGACACGATTCATTGTGTTTCCTCGACGCATACTCTGGCTACAACCAAATCAAGATGGAAGAGTCAGACCAAGCCACAACGGCATTCATCACCCCATACGGCCCATTCTGCTTCAACACAATGCCATTCGGGCTCAAAAATGCCGGCGCAACATATCAGCGCATTCAGACATGTCTGACCAACCAGATCGGCAGAACGGTTGAAGCATACGTGGATGACGTGGTCGTCAAAACCAAACACTTCGAAACTCTAATAGACGACCTGAGGCTCACGTTTGATAACCTTCGAACATATGACATTAGGCTTAACCCGGAAAAATGCGTTTTCGGCGTAGCAGCTGGAAAGCTCTTGGGCTTCATTGTATCCGGTAGGGGAATTGAAGCAAACCCAGCCAAGATCCGAGCTCTGTCACAATTGGATATCCCAAAAGATCTCAAGCAAATACAAAAATTGACTGGATGCGTGGCGGCTCTAAGCCGCTTCATCTCCCGCTTGGGGGAAAAGGCATTACCCCTTTACCGCCTCCTCCGGTGCACCGAACACTTCGAATGGACGGATGCCGCCACGGCCGGACTCGAAGAAATAAAAGCCATACTGGCAACAAGCCCTGTCCTGGCCACGCCAAACATCGGTGAACCAATGTTGTCATACATCGTGGCAACTCACCAAGTTGTAAGCGCAGTCCTCGTCGTCGAACGAGAAATGGACGGACACAAATTCCCTGTCCAGAAACCAGTGTACTATGTGTCCACTATCCTCACTCCATGCAAGTCTCGGTACCCGCATTACCAAAAAATAGCATACGCAGTGTTCATGGCATCCCGGAAGCTACAACACTACTTTCAAGAGTGTTCGATAATAGTAGCCTCCGAATTACCTCTTACCGATATCATAAACAACCACGAAGCAACAGGCCAGATTGCCAAATGGGCCATTGAGCTCCTCCCCTTCGACATAACATATAAGCCACGGCGAGCCATCAGGTCGCGAGCCTTGGCTGACTTTGTCGCGGAATGGACTGAAGCCGAACTCCCTAAAGAGTACGGCACATATTCCAACTGGACCATGCACTTTGACGACTCCAAAATGCTGGCAGGTCTGGGGGCTAGCATCGTCCTGATGTCCCCAACAGGAGATACAGTCCAATATGTACTCCAGATAATGTATACGAACTTTAACAACGCAGCCGAATACGAGGCCCTTCTACATGGCCTCCGGATGGCAGTCTCCATGGGCATTCAACGCCTAGAGGTGCGTGGGGATTCGAACCTCGCGATATCCCAAATAAACGGAGACTTTGACGCCAAAGATCCGAAAATGGCAGCTTACCGCAACGCCGTCCTAAATATGTCAGCTCAGTTCGAAGGCCTGGAATTCCACCATATAGCCCAGGAAAATAATCAGGCAGCGGACATCCTGGCACGCATCGGTGCAAAGCGTGATGCAGTCCCCCCCCAACATTTTCCTGGAAAGGTTATTCAAGCCATCCGTACAGTGGGAAGGGGAATCCGGAATTAACAAACCGGACCAGGCCGCATCACCTGACCCAGAACACCATGACACAACGGAAGACTCCGTCAACGAAATCACACCCTCAGCCCATGAAATAATGGCAGTAATTGCCCCGTGGACAGAACCATTCTTAGCCTACTTAACTAGGCAGGAACTCCTCGAGGACCAAAATGAGGCACGCTGCATAGTGCGGCAATCTAAAGCCTATAAAGTCCAAGAAGGAGAGCTTTATAATAAAAGCACCACCGGAGTCCTTCAAAGGTGTATCTCCGAAGAGGAAGGGCGGAACCTTCTGGCGGAAATTCACGCCGGACTCGGCGGGCACCACGCCGCAGCCCGAGCCCTTGTAAGCAAGGCCTTCCGTACCGGATTTTATTGGCTGACGGCCCGGGCAGACGCTCAGGACTTAGTCCAGCGATGTGTTGGTTGCCAATTATTCGTTAATCAAAGCCACATGCTGCCTACCGCCCTACAAACCATACCCACAACCTGGCCTTTTGCGGTCTGGGGGCTTGACATGGTTGGACCCCTTAAAGGAGGAACCCACAAGCAAAAAATACCTACTGGTCATGGTGGATAAATTCACCAAATGGATAGAGGCCAAGCTTGTAAAGACGGCAGAATCCGGACCGGTGATAGACTTCATATCCAGGGTTGTACACCATTACGGCGTCCCCCACAGCATCATCACTGACGATGGCACAAACTTTACGGACGATGAAGTTAAACTCTAGTGCAAAAACATGGGCATTAAGCTCGACTACGCTTCAGTCTATCACCCACGAACTAACGGTCAAGTCGAGCGAGCCAACGGTCTCATCATGAGCGGCATCAAACCCAGACTAGTGCGATCCCTCAAGGAATCTAACACGCACTGGGTAGAGGGAGCTTGACTCCGTACTCTAGGGGTTGCGGACCACGCCGAATCGCACTACCGGATTCACACCATTTTTATGGTATACGGCGCAGAGGCAGTCCTGCCCTGCGACATAATTCATGACTCACCTCGCGTGCGCATGTATGAAGAAAGAGAAGCCGAGCTCGATCGGCAGGACAGCTTGGACGCATTGGAGGAGGAGCGCGACATGGCAAAAGCCCGTTCCGCATTCTATCAACAGCAGGCTCGAAGATATCAAAGCAGAGAAGTACGTGCCAAAACTTATAACGTTGGCGAACTAGTTCTACGCCTGCCGGACAAGAAAAAGGACAAACTAAAGCCCAAATGGGAGGGTCCCTTCATAATCGACCAAGTCCTGACTGGTGGAGCGTACCGTCTGCGAAACACATCGGACAACTGACTCGAGCCGAACCCATGGAACACAGCACGCCTACGAAGATTCTACGCCTAGCGCAGGACTCCGTGTTCGTCTCCTTCCTCTGTCCCTTTTTATCTTTTATTTTTTTCAAATTAGCTGCCTAGTATTTCTGTCCTTCTCCCTACCTTTTTCTCCCAAGCCCTTAGGAGCTTGCATGTGCGTTGTTCGCACATACTTGACGTGCCACCCGCGCTCATTATACCTGGGGGCTTCTTTATCAGAAGTTTATATAAACGGGCCTCATGCCCAAAACATGTGTGACACTTCCGCATGAACCTTTTATACACCATTATATGCATCGATATGACTTAAGTTTTGGCCAAGCTGGGTTGCCTGGCTCCTGTGCTTACCCCTACGTTCCCGTTTGTTCGGCTAGGTGGTAAAGGGAGCACCTCTGCGATTGTTACTGCCGGGTCAGCCGGATGTGTACCTCAGACTGGGTGAAGCCGAAAGCTAGCGTTCTTAAGGGAATATTTGGTCGGTGAACTAAAAGATGATTTTTATTGTTTATTTATCTGCCCCCAGATGCTTTTTCTGCTTTTTTCTCGCAGTTCGGACATGCACTTTAGGGCATGCCTCCCAAGGAAAGGAACCCCTAACGGAACTATTCTCCCTGGAAGATGTTTCTTACTAACCATGTAATATAACATAACTAGTTGGGCACTTGTCTGCTAAAGCACTTATGACCCCTACGCCTGGTCTCCATGCATGCCCCGGTTCTTACATAACCGAGAGGGTATTCAGACACACTCCGGACTATCGGGTCCAGAGGTTGAAGCGAAAAGGTCTGCAATGACAAACGATCTACAATCCGGCTAGAAGGCATTTTACATGTCATTTTAAATTACATAGTCAATTCGACTCGGTATATTCTTCTTCAATACCATCCAACAGGATGTCTAATTTACAGTCCTGTTGAGAATACTTGGCAGCCAGCTCTACCTGGCCATACACTAAATTGACAGGGATCTCCTTTCCGTCAGGCCCCACAGGGCCGACCTCGGCCATGTGGTTCGGGTCAGCCTTCGTGTACTGAGTCTTCACCATGGCCCAAGCCTCCCTGGCACCTTGACGGTAGGCCGATATCTTCCACAACCGGAAGCGCTGCCGCACTCCCTCCAGATTCTCTGCAAGCTCTCCAAGGCCTTCGGCATGGAGAGGGACGGCCATATAGCCTGGACGACGCCTTGCATTGCTTGCCGAACTCGTTCGTGCAGTTGCAACAGCTCGGGAAGAAGGTCCCCCGCTGAACCAGGCATCTCCTTCGTAGGATGACCTGTCAGCACATCTGCAGACATAGCTCTGTCAATCGACTTCCTCGCCAAACTCTTTTTTCGAAGATTCTCTTAAGCACTTACTAAAAATGCCACGTCGAAGTCGTCGATTCTCCTTTACGGAATCAGACAGCTGAGCATGAACATCCTTTAGTTCCTCGCCCAGCTGGGTATTGGCGTCTTGAAGCTTGTTCTTCTCTTGCCTCACCCTCATCAGCACGCTCTCACCGGCCTTTAACTGGCGCAGGAGTTGCTGCTTGTCCGGATTCACTCCGGCCCCATCTGCACTGTTATTGTCAGAATTGCACATATGCCGCACTTCACAGCAGAATTATCTTTCGAAGCATATATTACCTGAGGGGGTCCCCTTGGCATTCTCTGACGCGGCCAGTGCGGCCTCGAGTTAGGCCTTGCACTCTTCCAGCTCCTGGGACAGTTGCGTGTTCTTCTTTGTAAGATCATGCATAACATATGATCCTTAAATCAGTTATCTTAACTGTTTCAAGTCTCGGGGGATACTGACATATATAACCATCAGATTTACTCACCCGTATGTCTTTCACATACTGCTCTCTGGCTCTGGCTAGACCATTTTGAGCGGCACGGAGATACGCATCTCCCGTATTAAAGGCGTCCAACGCCTCTTGGGAAAAACTGCGTCACGAAGAACAGCCCGGCGACGCCTGTGGTTCACGGCACTCTCCACCTCTGAATTGATGGCCGATAGCCCGTCCGCGTCCTCTGTCGGAGGAGCGTCCAGTGCGCCCCCCGTGTTCTCCTCCGCTTCCGGACCCGGCCTTGAAGCCTGGCCGGTGGATATAGTCCGGCGGGCGCTCTTCCTCCTAAGGAGAGCATGGGTGTTAGTGTGACTTGAGGGCATAAACCCTAGGCGTTAAAATTGCATGCCGTACCGTTGCGCCGGAATCTCAATCCGTTCCGCACTTCTTTTTAGCCCACCTGGCTTCAATGGCCCTTGTTGGCTACCCACCGCGGGCTCGGCCCTCTGCCTCAAGGATTTTCCCTACAAAGCGAAACACTATTGGTTTACGGCAATTGAAATAAAGCATGGATGAATCCTCTTGAAAGTACAGGGACTTCAGTCTCGGTTACCTTTGAGGCCGGAAGTAGTGCGGGATAGTCGGTCGTAATGGCCACTAAGGTGTTGTCCTTACTCAATTGATGAAACACCCCATCAATTAACTCCACACATAAGTCCGGGTCCTCTTGGGAGTCTGGATCGAGGGACCGTTCTGGGTCCTCGGGTTGCGGAGGAGGGCTATTTATATCCTTCACAGTCTGGCGCAGCTCCTGCATTAACATCGCTAGACTAAGTACTCAATTATGGGAATTTCGAAAGCGGGTAGACAAATGAAAGTGTTCGCTCACCCAGCTTGGAGGACTGTACATAGAGAATCCGCCCCGTGGGTTGACACGGAGGAATTCCTCTTCTTCTCCCTTGTACAAAGCGAATAAGATCTTCGTTAGTGGCGGCCGAATCCGGCCCCTTGCGACCGCACTGGGTGGCGTCGTCCTCCCCGTTGAAATCCCACATGGGGTGGCCTCTGTACTGAAGCGGCTGCACCCCCCGCGTAATGCATGTGGCCATGACCTCGATCATGGTCAGTCCGAAATGAGCCAACAATCTTATCAAGCTCATCAGGTAAAGGACGTCCCTATCAGTTTCCCTCTGAGGGTTTCGTGGGCGCCAGCTCATGCGTTTCTTCAACGGAGCGTTATTAAACTCAGGGAGGCCGGTCCGTACAGGGTCCGGCAGGGGGACGTCATCCATATAAAACCATTCCGAAGGCCAGTTCTCGGATGCCTTCTTTGGGGTACCGGATAGATATCCGGTCCCGGTGATGCGCCAAAGTTCGGCTCCGCCCACTTGATAAATTGACCCCTCCTGAGAGCGGGGCACAAGGCAGAACAACCTCTTCCACAGCGTGAAATGGGCCTCGACGCCCAAAAACAGCTCGCAGAGGGCCACGAAGCCCGCAACATGCAGAATGGAGGCAGGCGTGAGGTTGTGTAGCTGGAGGCCGTACTCCAGCAGGCCTCGGAGAAACGGATGGATTGGGAATCCGAGTCCTCTTATTAAATAAGGGACTAGGCTTACCCGCTCTCCTTGAGAGGGATTGGGGACTGTCAGTGTCAAAACTGGCGGATCTCGGGTAGGGGGTCCCGAACTATGCGTCTAGGCGGATGGTAATAGGAGACAAGGGACATGATGTTTTACCCAGGTTCGGGCCCTCTTGATGGAGGTAAAACCCTACGTCCTGCTTGATTAATATTGATGATGTGTGTTACAAGAGTAGATCTACCACGAGATCAAGGAGGCTAAACCCTATAAGCTAGCCTATGGTATGATTGTTGTTCGTCCTACGGACTAAAGCCATCCGGTTTATATAGACATCGGAGAGGGATAGGGTTACACAGAGTCGGTTACAATGGTAGGAGATCTACATATCCGTATCGCCAAGCTTGCCTTCCACGCCAAGGAAAGTCCCATCCGGACACGGGACGAAGTCTTCAATCTTGTATCTTCATAGTCTTGGAGTCCGGCCGATGATGATAGTTCGGCTATCCGGACACCCCCTAGTCCAGGACTCCCTCAGTAGCCCCTGAACCAGGCTTCAATGACGACGAGTCCGGCGCGCATATTGTCTTCGGCATTGCAAGGTGGGTTCCTTCTCCGAATAATTTATGGAAGATCGTGAACACCGGGATAGTGTCCGGCTCTGCAAAATAAATTCCACGCACCACCGTAGAGAGAATAATATTTACACAAGTTCAATCTGCTGACGTATTTGGTGGCGTGACGTCACACCACTACCAAGCCTTTACTTGAATCGTTTTCATTATACCACCTCAGCGTGTTTAGCGAAGCGGTTTCCTTGGCACGTCTTTTCGAAGCAGAGATCATGTTCCCCTTATTCCGGGATTCTCATAAATACGGACATGGGTAACCCAACCGCGCCCGTTGCCACGCCCCCTCCATCGAAGGCGGGTTCCAAACGGTCACGGGGACGGCTCTTGGTATTCTTCCTCTTTATAATGAGACCAAGGCCCGTTCTTTTTCTTCAATCCTCAATCGAATCCGCCCCTTGCCCCGAGTTCCAACACCCAGAGCTCCAGATTCGGGTACCTTCGACCTTCGACAATGTCCGTCTCCGACCTACGAGGCCGGTGGATGCCCTCTTCTGTCACGGAAGAGGACGTGCTAAAGTTGAGAGACGCCAGGTACTTGACCTACGAGATTTCGCATAGGTTGCCTGCCCGAGGGCAAGTTATTCCTAATCCCGAGCCCGGCGAGAGCTTCGTGTTCGTGTCTCACCTCCGTCGGGGTTTAGGCTTCCCGATGGATCCCTTCGTGAGGGGGCTCATGTTTTACTATGGGCTGGAATTCCATGACTTGGCTCCGGAGTCCATCCTCCACATCTCATCATTCATTGTCGTCTGCGAAGCCTTCCTCCGCACTACCCCTCACTTCGGCTTGTGGCTCAAAACCTTCAACGTGGAGCCAAAGATGATTAAGGGGCGTCAGGCAGAGTGCGGCGGGGCGGTGATAAGCAAGAGGGACGATGCTCCATGGCCCGAGGGCTCTTTTCAGGAGGAGCTCGGCTCATGGTAATAGGAGTGGTTCTACATCACCGCTCCCAGGGGCAGCAGGCAGAAGCCGCCGCTCGTCTTCCGCTCGGGCCCTCCACAACGGCTGACGTCATGGGTCAACAAGGGGCTTAGTTGGGGGCCGTCCAAAGACGTACCCCTGTTGCAGGACCGGATTCGAGGCCTCCAAGAAAGGGAGATTAGTCTGGTCGTAGTGGCACAGGTTATGCTGATCTGGTGCCTTCTGCCCTGCAAACGTCGCCCCCTCCGCCTGTGGGAATTTAATCCGGAGGGGCCACGAGCTCTCCAAAACTTCATGGGTTTGACACCCGCGGAGATGTACAAACTGTTCTTTGGATCGCAAGAGATGCGTCCGGACTTGACCGAGGACGCTGGCCTAAGCTGCAATTGCCCGGATACTCAAGTAAGTAGCCCTGTGTCCGGACATATTGTCCATTTATTTATCATGGGTTTGCCTTTTAACCAGCTATCCCTTGGACAGGAGTGGATAGCGCAAGCAAAACTGATACGGTGTCCAGCCCCCCTCCCTGAGACCACGCCGGATCCCGTGTTAGTCAAAATGTTGGAGTTTGCGCCTTCGGAGGAGAGCGAAGGGGGGCACAGGGAAACTACCACCTCTGCCAAGGAGGCCTTCAATAAGGGGGGAATCGAGAATCCCTCCTTCCAGGGGGAGAAGAGGACCGCTTCCAAAGACCCGGAGGCCAAGGCCTCAAAGCGGGGAAGGAAATCTGCACCGGAAGGTCCTGCGCCGGGAAGAGCCCCGGCCGCATAGTCTCCCCAGAGGAGTCAGCCCTCCAGCGAGCCGTAAGTAAAAAAGGGGGAATTTTGTACTAGGGGACGCCCCTATATTATTTCCAAAGGTAACCGAAGTTTTCACCTTGCAGTTCGGATCTCAGCCCATCTCAGCAGAGCTCATCTTTGGGGGACCTTCGTCCGGAGATGATGGAGAGCGAGACGCCTCCATCTGCCGCCCCGTCGGGCGGGGCGGATGACCCTGAGGTGTCGTCACGGAGGGTCTCCCCGAGTCCGGCGGGGCCGAAGAGTTCGGCACCCATTGGAGTACGGTCGGTGGAGCCGCAGGATTTTCTCAAGAGGGCGTCTATCTCAGAAGATCACCGCACATTAATGAGTATGGTGATTGAGGGGATCTCATCGCCGAAAGCGGGTTGTATGAAGCCATCGGAAGTTTGCTGACGGGGTTTGAGGTACGCAAAAAATGACATACCTTTTGACAGTTTTGCACATGGAGTGCGCCCTGTATAGATAGTAGCCCTTGAGACTTGGTATGCTATTGAAAGTGACAGCATGCCAAGGATCATAATCTCAGTTTTAGAATGTCGCCTTTCCTATGCAGGTGGCGGAACGTTCGGTGGCCAGCCGGACTGATGGAGTTGCCGAACTAAAGAGGCAACTCGATGTTACGGATGCGGACATCGCGCTGGTCAATAAACGACTTAACGAGTCGCAAGGTAGGTGGTTGCTCCGCGGTTGCCTAGTAAGGGAGCTGATGCCCGTTCCTTACAATTTGTATGCTTGATGCAGATGGCGCCGCTGCTATGGAAGACCTTCGAGCAGAGCTTGCTCGAGCCAAGGAGCAATCCAGGAAAAGTGATGCGGCTGCCTCGAAGGCAGCGGAAGAGCTAAAAGCCGAAAAGGCTGCTCACTGCCGAAGCAGGGAGGAGATGGCCGGAATGGCCGCGAAATTAAAAGATGCTGCCGACCGCTATGAGGTTCTTGAAAGAGAACGCCGAGCGGAGCAACAGGACCTGAAGAAGGCCGCCGCCGAAGCCAAGGATGCCCGTGGTGTGATGCGGGCTATGAAGGAGGAACTGCGTCAGGCCGGAGACATTGCGGCTAGAAAGCCCTTTCTACTGCGTAGGAAGTTTACGGATCCGAAGTATGCTCAGTTGGGCCAATTGTGTGGTGCGGAGGATCCTTATCTGGATTTGGCGGCGAGTGCGGCGGACGCAGTCGTGCACTTCCGAAGCCAGAAGATCACGAAATGGAAGAGCTTTTCTGGTCTCAATTCCATAGTCTGGAGCGTCCACTCCCGTTAGCTGATTGACTGGCTGAGTGGGCTGAGCTGAATAGATTGTCCGGACTTGCCATGACGGATGTGGTTGCTCATCTGTGGCCGCAAAGGCCCAAGCCGAAGAGTTATTTTGGCTTGTTGCAGTAATTCCTTGGGGCGGTGCCGCATATCAAGGCGATGAAGCGGTCGGCATGCATAGAAGGTGCACGGATGGCTCTCGCCCATGTGAAAACATACTGGGCGGAGATGGATGCCACCGATGTAGCATCCCGGGGTTCGGACAAAAGCCGATTACCCGCCAAGCACTATTTTGAGGAAGTCCTGCAGGGCGCTCGTTTAATAGAGTTGCAGTGCTCGAAACATGTTATGTTTAAATGACATGTATGATTTCTGAGATCATGTTTATAATGCAACGGCTTTTTATACTTGTGCGTTCAAGTATTGAACTATCTCCTGTGCGGCCGTATATGTATGAATAACCTGAAAGTTGCAGTCTTTGGCTTCAGCCCCCACGCACATGGTGCGGGGGTGTTTGCAAAAAGAAAAGAGCTTTTTCACACTTAATCCAACGTCTTGGTCCTTTGAAGGAGGTGATAGCATAGCAAACTAGGCAACCGGACTATAATGCTTTATCACTTTCACTTAGCCATAGGAGCTCGATGGTGGGGCTACTATATAGCCCCTAGAGGCACCGCGCTCTCCGAACTCGGGGCGCGTATGTGCCTGACCGGGAAGCGGTCCTTCGTCAAAGCGGAGGAATTCTAAACATTCCAATAGTCGATCGAGTGGTTGACCAGTCTCTCGCTATATCATGACAGTCAGTTTTCGGCTTTCTCTAATAAGGTGCTCGCCTGGCCGAACCGGGGCACAATCGCAGTAGTTCTCCTGGTGCCGCGTTAGCCGATGGAGCGGAACGTAAGGCAGCAAAACACAGGAGCCGGGCAAACCCAACATTTGACCAAAGACATGATTCGGAGCTGATGCATATAAGGCCTAACTCAAGACGCCGAATACTCCCTGAGGTGTTCGGTCTTTATGAAACCGGGAAGAACAATGCCCTAAGCCCCTAGTGTCCAGGTACAGGCGGAAACTTCTGACGCGGCCGATGCCAAAACGCCAGCCTCCTCCTCGGTTATGGTAGAAAACCGGGGGATGTGTATCAACAAGAGACAGTAAGAAAGGTTTACGCAGGGTCTTAATCTGAAAAGAATCCTTGCAACGGGTCCCTGCTGCACATCTGCGCCTTTGTCTCTGTTGTGCTGTATCCTGGACGGGTGTAGCACGTGCTTCATCTATAAAAGAGAAGGACTTAGTTTGGAAGAAGTATCGTGCAAAAGTTGTATTTAAAATAAAGTGTAATTTGGAAGATGAATAAAGTTGAGCTTTATTGGCTCTCATCGTTTATACGCGCGGCCCCTTGTAAAGGGGTATGCGGCTGGGAAGCCCCTTGTTTATTTATGCTGGACTCACCTAACCGTGTCCGAGGTCTGAATGACCTGTTTTTAGGGGCTTTAACCTACAAGGTCGGATTAGTGTGTGGCTGTCAAGGCGGCCTCACGTTCTCCGTGGTCGAGGAACACTCAGAGTTACTCTTTAATGAGATTATACTGCGTGGACCGGGCATTTGAAGCGTAAGAGACGCGTGATGTGGTATTGCTTTAAAGCGGGCGAAAGCTTCACGTCCCAGTAGTGTTTGAGGGCCACTGTTAGATGGGGCGATATGGAGAGTGGGCTTTTCGCGACGGAGGTTGTTGGATGAACCGAACACAACTTCTAGTGGTATAGAGCCTGTACAATTGGCTTAAAGGCCTGGCGACACTCCTTTGAAGGAAGTGCTGCTACGGCAAATTTTGGTAGGGTCTATCCCCATTCTGCGGACGGTGTCCTGGTATGGCAGGTGCCGCACTGTGTTTTCGTGTTATCACATGAAGTGAGTTCACTGTTTTGACTTCTAGTGGGAAAGTCTTCTGTTTTCTGGTGTGCTGCTTGTGGGGTTCGTCGTCGTCTTCGCTTGGTGTGTCGAGCCCCTTGCGTTCGGCGTTAAGTCGGCCGGACTGCTTGAAGACCCAACAATCTCTGTGGGTATGGTTTGCCGGCTTCCCGGAGGTACTATGTATTTGACATAGCCTATCCAGAATTTTGTTTAGGTTGGATAGCTCGTCGCTGTTGTCCTTGAGGGGCAGTGTTTTATTATTCGGCCGAGAGCTTTTGAATCCGGCGTTGACCGCCGTGCTATTTGGGCCATTTTCCTTATTCCGGCGCTGATCTTTTCTGCGTCGTGATTTCCCATTTCCATCCCTTACTTCGGATGTACTCGGGTTGCTGGTGCTACATCTAGCCAGCTAGATGTCTTCCCCCGCGCAAAAGCGGGTCATGAGACTTGTTAGTGCGGCCATTGTTCTTGGTGTTTCCTGGCCGAGGTGTCTGGCGAGCCATTCGTCTTGGACGTTATGCTTAAAGGATGCTAAGGCTTCGGCGTCCGGACAGTCAACTATTTGGTTCTTTTTGGTGAGGAACCTGTTCCAGAATTTGCGTGCTAACTCTCCGGGCTATTGAGTTATGTGACTTAAATCGTCTGCATCCGGAGGGCGGACATAAGTCCCCTGAAAATTTGCTCGAAACGCATCCTCGAGCTCTTCCCAACTTCCAATGGTATTTTTTGGGAGGCTTTTGAGCCAATGCCGAGCTGGCCCTTTGAGCTTGAGGGGTAGGTATTTTATGGCATGGAGATCGTTTCCTCTGGCCATATGTATGTGTAGGATATAATCCTCAATCCAGACTCCGGGGTTTGTTGTTCTGTCATATACCTCTATGTTTACGGGTTTGAATCCCGCTGGAAATTCATGATCCAGTACCTCGTCGGTGAAACATAGTGGGTGTGCGGCACCCCTGTATTTGGGTGTGCCGTTGTCTTCAAACGCTCGGCGGGTTGTGTTGCTTCCTGTAGTCTTCTTTTTTGGCCCATAGATAGACCTGACCGGGTCATCCTTTTTCCGAGGATCTTTATGCTGATCGTGTGCCGGCTTGTGTGCGGCGCCCCTTGCTGCTCTTAGCCTGTCATCTGGTCGTCTATCCGGCCAGGCGGCCTCTTTCTTTTTTGACTGCAGGGGCTCTAAGGCCTCCTCGTCGAATTCGGGCAACAGCTTGTGCTTTGGGTAGCTCTTTGCCTGGCGACTAGCGCCATATTTATCTTCGGTATTGAGTACTTTGCTCCATCTCACTCTGAGTGCGTCCTCCGCTGTTTTGAGCTGCCGCTTTTGCTTCTTCAAACTTCTTGCAGTAGCGACGAGCCTTTTATGAAGGTTCTTATGCTCTGGTGATGTGTTCGGCGTGAGGTCGTCTAGGCTCTTGTTTTCGCCGGGGATGGGTTGCTTGGTGGCATGTTCGCCGTCCACTGCTTCGCCCTGCTCTAGGGCCGGGTCCGTATGGGTGCCGTTTTTATCGAGGCGGTACTTCGGGCGGCGCTTGCATCGCCGTTTTGGTTGTTTGTTGGGGGAGTTGTCCTTCGCCATGTCCCGTTGTTCCTCATTATCACTTCCTTTTGGTGTATCCACCATGTATACGTCATGAGTTGGGATGGCTTTCCAGTGCCTGATAGGCGCTGGTTCTTGGTCGTCTCCGGCATCGTCGTCCATACCGTCGATGTCTTCGGAGTCGAAGTCTAACATGTCGGTTAGATCGTTGACAGTGGCTACTAACTGGGTGGTGGGTGGGCGTCGAATTTCTTCGTCGTCCGCATCCCAACCGTCCCGACCGCAGTCCGGCCAAGGTTCTCCTGATAACGAGAGATACTTTAGCAAACTCAAGATGTCGCTTAAAGGTGAATGTTGAAAGATGTCCGCAGCGGTGAACTCCATGACCGGTGCCCAATCGGATTCGATTGGAGGGGGCGCGGGAGGTTCGGAGTCCGGCAAGGAGTCCAGCACCTCGGAGTCACGAGCTTCATGAGGGACAAGGTCAGTGCTCGGCTCTATCGCCGTAGAGGTCGCAGCCCCCGAGGCGGTGTTTAACCATCTGTCCTCGATCTGCGCAGCCGGCTCTGAATTGAAGATCGGAGCGGGCTCGAGTGCGGCCTCCAGGGTACTGTCCGGCTACAGAGCTAAATCACACCCGTCGTGACAGTGTGGCGCGCTTGGCTGTGGCTCTAATCCATCGAAGATCAAGTCCCCGCGGATGTCAGCCATGAAGTTCAAACTTCCAAATCTGACCTGACGGCCAGGGGCGTAGCTTTCGATCTGCTCCAGATGGCCAAGCGAATTGGCCCGCAGTGCAAAGCCGCCGAATACGAAGATCTGTCCGGGGAGGAAGGTCTCACCCTGGACTGCGTCGTTGATGATGATCGAAGAAGCCATCGAGCCTATCGGTGACGACACAGAGGAACTCTCAATGAAAGCACCAATGCCGGTGTCAAAACCGGCGGATCTCGGGTAGGGGGTCCTGAACTGTGCGTCTAGGCGGATGGTAACAGGAGACAAGGGACACGATGTTTTACCCAGGTTTGGTCCCTCTTGATGGAGGTAAAACCCTACGTCCTGCTTGATTAATATTGATGATGTGTGTTACAAGAGTAGATCTACCACGAGATCAAGGAGGCTAAACCCTAGAAGCTAGCCTATGGTATGATTGTTGTTCGTCCTACGGACTAAAGCCATCCGGTTTATATAGACACCGGAGAGGGCTAAGGTTACACAGAGTCGGTTACAATGGTTGGAGATCTACATATCCGTATCGCCAAGCTTGCCTTCCATGCCAAGGAAAGTCCCATCCGGACACGGGACGAAGTCTTCAATCTTGTATCTTCATAGTCTTGGAGTCCGGCCGATGATGATAGTTCGGCTATCCGGACACCCCCTAGTCCAGGACTCCCTCAGGGACGCTCTCCGCCTGCTCTCCGCCACTATAGGTGGCGATCCCGGCTCGAACTAGGACCATATATGCTGGGGGGAGGAGCCCCTTGGATTGAAGCACGACTAGCTTGCTATGCGGGACGGAACACTGCTCCTAGTCTCCGGGCTGAGGGCTGGAGAGGCGAGAGAAGGAGCTGCTTCGACCGGCCATGGTGGAATGGATCTTTGTCGAAAGCGCTCTGATGAATACTCGCGGAGGGAAGGTGGTGTGAATTGGATCTAAACCCCCGTCTCTTTTATGGGCGGCTCATTTACACGACTGGGGGGGTAAATGAAAAAAAACCTGGCTTTTCGCATTCGTTTGACACGTGGAAGATGGTCATTATTGGGCACAGAAGCTGAGGAGAGCAACACGCACCAGAAGCCGGACACTATCCGACAGGTACATGGAATTTGGAGAAGAACCCGCCTTGCAATGCCGAAGACAAACTTGCGTGCCGGACTTATCGTCATTGAAGCCTGGTTCGGGGGCTACTGAGGGGGTCCTGGATTAGGGGGTGTCCGGATGGCCGGACTATGACCTTTGGCCGGACTCCCGTACTATGAAGATACAAGATTGAAGACTTCGTCCCGTGTCCGGATAGGACTTTCCTTGGCGTGGAAGGCAAGCTTGGCGATTCGATATGAAGATCTCCTCCCATTGTAACCGACTCTGTGTAACCCTAGCCCTCTCCAGTGTCTATATAAACCGGAGAGTTTTAGTCCGTAGGAGGAACAACAATCATACCATAGGCTAGCTTCTAGGGTTTAGCCTCTCTGATCTCGTGGTAGATCAACTCTTGTACTACCCATATCATCAATATTAATCAAGCAGGAGTAGGGTTTTACCTCCATCGAGAGGGCCCGAACCTGGGTAAAAACATCGTGTCCCTTGTCTCCTGTTACCATCCGCCTAGATGCACAGTTCGGGAACCCTACCCGAGATCCGCCGGTTTTGACACCGACAGTCTCCACGATCACAGCGTCAATGTCCGCCTGGTTTGCCGAGGGAGGATCTGAAACCAAAGAAGAGAGAAAGATAAAGCCGAAGTCAGGGCAACTCAAGACAGAGGGAAGGAAAGAGGTCAAAGCAATAATGGCAAGAAGCAGAGGGCGTATGCTTACCCGCGGCAGGTGGGGAGGATGTGTCCCCCTCCTCGGTGACATATGTTGTCGGGACGGGGTCACCAGCGCCTGTGCCTGCCTCCTCCTCCTCCGAGTGCATGGGCTCGTCAATAGGTGCCCTTGTCGAGGACACCCCTCTGGTCTTCATAGTTGATGGGGCCGGCGTGTCGAGGGAGGCCCTTAGGGGCTCCTCCTGCTGCGGCTCCCTTCCTGCAGTCCCGGCAAGGTCACTAGTAAGAAGACGTGCTCCAACGCCCGCCAGCAAGAAATAAGTGGCAAACTTACGCTGGGGGCTGGAACGGGGGCTACGCCGGGGACTAGACTCTGGGCTGGTGAAGATCGTCCCCGATGCACGAGGAGTGCTTGCCGGGGGCTCAACACTCGTCGAGGCCCTGGCCCTTTTCATCCTCTGGGACAGCGTCTCTATGTCACTACAACAATAAAGCCAGATCAAGATAAAGTAATTCAAGTAAGGAGTCAGGGAATAAATGGGGGAAAATAGAGTGCATACTCGTCCTCCTCTTCTTCTGCCCTCCTCTTCTTCCTTGGGCTGAACGACCTGAGGTCATATTTGGCCGCTGGGACGGAGCACGCCGGGGAAGGAGCCAGAGTCCTTACGCGCTCGACCGCCGGAGAAGCAGCGGCGCATCTGCTCGAGGAGGAAGAAGCGGTGCCACGTTTGGTCGAGGAGGAAGCAGCAGCCGCGGTCCTCTTCGCCGATGCGGTCCTCTTCGCCGTTGCGTCCGCCTCCAGCGCCTCCGCGATTGTGCGCCTTGTCTAGTGCATGGGCTCTGCTTGAGCTCCTTGCCGCTATGTAGCCTTGCCGGGGTGGACTAGCTTGTTGGAGCCGGCAAGTCGCAAGACGCGCCTTTTCTTCGGGGTCGAGGGCTCGTCCGCCCCGGACGCCTCCCCGGTCAACTCTTCAGCCGCCTCCATGGCAGGGGAGCCCCGGCACCAGCACCACTAGTCTCTCCGGAGGGCCCCACCCACTTGAGGAATCTTTTTCCCTTTTCGGCCTCGTCCTCCACGGTGCCGCAGCTTCTGGCCTCTGCGGCAAGGTCTGCCTCCTTTTCCCTGGCGGCGATGTACGCCACCTCCTCATCGGTAGTGGGGAGGATGATCTCTGGCTCGTCGCGGACAGTGCCCTCCGACAAGTTGTTGAAGAACTGCTGCACCAACTCCGCATTTGGCTCGGCCCAGGTTGGATCCAGGCCGTGGGCATTGAAGGCGGGCATCGTGGCAATAATCTTGGTTGGGCTAGAGTTATTGCTCATTGGATGCACCCCTGCCGGCGACTTGAACGGGTGGCCGGCCTTGCCGGTCCACTCAGCGTTGCTGTCCTCATCCATCTTGAGCTGAAAAAGCCTCTGGTAGACAACGTGTGCTACATCACTGTGAAGTTGTTCTTCAAGCCAGGGCGGAGCCTCATGATGTTCGCTGCGTTCCTGAAATCCCAGGCCGGCCTCCCCTTCTGGTGTAAGGGAGCAATACGGCGACAGATGAAATCGGTCCCAATCATCTCCAGCGTGAGGCCAGCAGATATGAGGTAGAGGATCCTGGTGGTGGCAACCATGAGCTTCACATTGGCGGGGTCGAAGTTGCTCCAGTCGTCGCCGCGGACCGGCGGACTCCGGCGGACCTCGCAGAAATGCCATTTCTCCTTCTCCACAATCCAGCACCACCGGCCCCGCCACTCATCCCGCCGCTCCTTCTGGAAGCCTTCTGGGTATGCGCCCTTAAACAGAGGCCTCGGGATCCAAGCGACGGAGCCAGTGATGGCGTCCCCTTGCTGAACCAGAGGAAAGAAATAGTGGTGAAAGAGCGTCGTGCTGGGGTAGAATCTGGAGAAGCCCTCGCAGAGATGGGTGAAAAGGGCCATGCACGCCACCGCATCCGGCGTGAAGTCCAGGAGATGGAAGCCGTAGGTGTGCATGATGTCATTGAAGAAATCTGAGAAAGGGGGGTAGAGGCCGCAGGAGAAGTAGTCGATGAAGAAAGGATAAATATCTGGGCCGGCCTTGGTGAAGGGAGCAGGGATCATCTTGGTGGCGGGATGCCCCATCGTCTCCTTCCCCCACAAGCACAAGAGCTGGTCCTTGAGTGTGAGCACGTCAATCGCCGGAGGGAAGAGAGCATGCTCCTTCCGCATCTTCACCAGCTCACTCTCCGGCACCTCCTTCCCCGCGACGGCCTTGGCCGCTTTCTTGCCCTTGCTAGCTTTGGGCGCCATGGCGGCTAAGGAGGAGTAGGGGATTGAGAGGCAATGGAGGCGCGGTGGTGGCGAGCAGGGGCGCATAACTCTGGTTCAAATTTGGGAAGAAGAGGGGAATGGCGGTTCCGAGATTGGGAGAAGCACAGAAGGTAAATTAGTAGTGCCCCTGCGGTTTTTCCTTTTTATGGGGAAGGCGCGGGCCAGCTCTTTACCATTTACTGCGGGGTGACACATGTGTGCCACACCCATCCCACACACGGTCCCCACGTCACGTGCTTGGCGCAAGTTGTGGGGAAGCGCAACTGACAGAAAGATCATGGCGGTTCGCCTCTGCCACGCCCGCCCGCACACTGGTTTGGGCCTGGCCCAACTACGCCTTGAGCTTATGTGTGCCCCAGGCCCGGTGAGGGAGTCCTGGATTAGGGGGTATCCGGACAGCCAGACTATATACTTTGGTCGGACTATTGGACTATGAAGATACAAGATTGAAGACTTCGTCCCATGTCCGGATGGAACTCTCCTTTGCGTGGAAGGCAAGCTTGGCGATTCAGATGTTAGATCTCCTTCCCTGTAACCGGGTCTGTGTAAACCGAGCCCCCTCCGGTGTCTATATAAACCGGAGGGTTTAGTCCGTAGGACAACAACAATCATAATCATAGGCTAGCTTCTAGGGTTTAGCCTCTACGATCTCGTGGTAGATCAACTCTTGTAATACTCATATCAGCAAGATCAATCAAGCAGGAAGTAGGGTATTACCTCCATCGAGAGGGCCCGAACCTGGGTAAACATCGTGTCCCCAGCCTCCTGTTACCATTAGCCTTAGACGCACAGTTCGGGACCCCCTACCTGAGATCCGCCGGTTTTGACACCGACATTGGTGCTTTCATTGACAGTTCCTCTGTGTCATTGCTGCAAGGTTTGATGGCTCCTTCAATCATCAACAACAATACGGTCCAGGGTGAGACTTTTCTCCTCGGACAGATCTTCGTGTTCGGCAGCTTTGCACTGCGGGCCAACTCGCTTGGCCATCTGGAGCAGATCGATAGCTATGCCCCTGGACATTAGGTCAGGTTCAGAAACTTAAACTACACAACCGATATCCACGGAGACTTGATCTTCGACGGATTCAGGCCTGCGTCAGGAGCGTCGAACGGTTACGACGAGCACGACTTAGATCTGTCGTCGGATAGTATTCAGGATAGCGCACCTGCAGCGGCTCTGGACTTCAATCTGGAGCAGATCACGCCATCCGAGGAAAGGTGGATGGACCCCGTCACGGAGGCCGCACACCCATCGGCGTTGGAGCTGAACACAGACTCCACCTCTGAGGAAATCTGTGTCGCCGGACCCCCGGACTCATCCAAACCGCGCGCGCCCGTGCCCATCAAATCTGATTGGGCACCGATCATGGAGTTCACCGCCGCAGATATCTTTCAGCACTCACCCTACGGTGACGTGCTAAACTCTTTAAGGTCTCTCTCTTTGTCAGAAGACTCTTGGCCGAACTGTGTCCGGCTCGAGTGGGACACGGACGACGAAGGAATTCGCTGCCCACCCACCACCCACTTAATAGCAACTGTCGATGACTTAACCTACGCGCTTGACTTCGACTCCGAAGACATCGACGTATGGACGTCGATGCGGGAGATGAAATAGAACCACCGCCCAAAGGGCGCTGGACAGCCACCTCATCATACGATATATACATGGTGGATACACCCAAGGAGGACAACGGCGACGAAAAGGATGCAACGGAGGATAAACCCCCCGGGCAGAAACCAAAGCGATGGATGATACGTCTCCAATGTATCTATAATTTTTTATTGTTCCATGCAGAAATCCATAAAAGTGTGATGATCCATAAAAGTGTGATTATCTTCATTATTAGAGCATTGTCCTCGTGAGGAAAGGATGATGAAGGCTATGATTCCCCCACAAGTCGGGATGAGACTTCGGACTTTACAAAAAAAAGGGAAAAAAGAAAAAAAAGGCCAAACAAAAGAAAAAAAAGAAAAAGAAAAAAATATAATGAGAGAAAAAGAGAGAAGGGACAATGCTACTATCTCTTTTTCCACACTTGTGCTACAAAATAACACCATGATCTTCATGATAGAGAGTCTCATATGTTGTCACTTTCATATACTAGTGGGAATTTTTCATTATAGAACTTGGCTTGTATATTCCAATGATGGGCTTCCTCAAAAGTGCCCTAGGTCTTCGTGAGCAAGCGAGTTGGATGCACACCCACTTAGTTTCTTTTGTTGAGCTTTCATATATTTATAGCTCTAGTGCATCCGTTGCATGGCAATCCCTACTCACTCACATTGATATCTATTAATGGGCATCTCCATAGCCCGTTGATACGCCTAGTTGATGTGAGACTATCTTCTCCTTTTTGTCTTCTCCACAACCACCATTCTATTCCACATATAGTTCTATGTCCATGGCTCACGCTCATGTATTGCGTGAAAGTTGAAAGAGTCTGAGATTATTAAAGTATGAAACAATTGCTTGGCTTTTCATCGGGGTTGTGCATGATTAAATACTTTGTGTGATGAAGATAGAGCAACAGCCAGACTATATGATTTTGTAGGGATAACTTTCTTTAGCCATGTTATTTTGAGAAGACATGATTACTTTGATTAGTACGCTTGAAGTATTACTATTTCTTTTATCATTATGAACTTTTATTTTGTATTCATTTGGATCTGAACATTCATGCCACAATAAAGAAAATTACATTATGAATTATGCTAGGTAGCATTCCACATCAAAAATTCTCTTTTTATCATTTACCTACTCGAGGACGAACAGGAATTAAGCTTGGGGATGCTTGATACGTCTCCAACGTATCTATAATTTTTGATTGTTCCATGCTATTATATTACCCCTTTTGGATGTTTATGGGCTTTATTTTACACATTTATATCATTTTTGGGACTAACCTACTAACCGGAGGCCCAACCCATATTGCTGTTTTTTGCCTATTTCAGTATTTCGAAGAAAAGGAATATCAAACGGAGTCCAAATGGAATGAAACCTTCGGGAGCGTGATTTTTGGAACGAACGTGATCCAGAGAGCTTGGAGTGCAAGTCAACAAGCTGCCGAGGAAGCCATGAGATAGGAGGGCGCCCCCCCCCCCTATAGGGCGCGCCCCCTGTCTCATGGGCCCCTCGGACAGCCACCGACGTACTTATTCCTCCTATATATACCTACGTACCCCGAAAACATCCAGGAGCACCACGAAACACAATTTCCACCGCCGTAACCTTCTGTATCCGCGAGATCCCATTTTGGAGCCTCTTCCG
This sequence comes from Triticum dicoccoides, assembly GCF_002162155.2. Taxonomy (NCBI): domain Eukaryota; kingdom Viridiplantae; phylum Streptophyta; class Magnoliopsida; order Poales; family Poaceae; genus Triticum; species Triticum dicoccoides. Next base: position 577,929,916 of record NC_041387.1, on the reverse strand, counting down.
GCACTCTGCCGGAGGGGGAATCGACCACGGAGGGCTTCTACATCAACATCCTTGCCCCTCCGATGAGTTGTGAGAAGTTTACCACAGACCTACGGGTCCATAGTTATTAGCTAGATGGCTTCTTCTCTCTTTTTGGATCTCAATACAATGTTCTCCTCCTCTCTTGTGGAGATCTATTCGATGTAATCTATTTTTGCGGTGTGTTTGTCGAGATCCGATGAATGGTGGGTTTATAATCAAGTTTATCTATGAATAATATTTGAATCTTCTCTGAATTCTTTTATGTATGATTGAGTTATCTTTGCAAGTCTCTTCGAATTATCTGTTTGGTTTGGCCTACTAGATTGGTCTTTCTTGCCATGGGAGAAGTGCTTAGCTTTGGGTTCAATCTTGCGGTGTTCTTACGCAATGATAGAAAGAGTTGCAAGACACGTATTGTATTGTTGCCATCAAGGATAACAAGATGGGGTTTATATCATATTGCATGAGTTTATCCCTCTACATCATGTCATCTTGCTTAATGTGTTACTCTATTCTTATGAACTTAATACTCTAGATGCAGACAGGAGTCGGTTGATGTGTGGAGTAATAGTAGTGGATGCAGGCAGGAGTCGGTCTACTTGTTATGGACGTGATGCCTATATACATGATCATGCCTAGATAACGTCATAACTATGCGCTTTTCTATCAATTGCTCGACAGTAATTTGTTCACCAACCGTAATACTTATGCTATCTCGAGAGAAGCCTCTAGTGAAACCTTTGGCCCCCGGGTCTATATCTTATCATATTTGCTTTATTTGCATCTTTACTTATTGCATCTATATTATAAAAAACAGAAAATATATTTATCTTATCTTACTATCTTTATTAGATATCACTTTCGCAAGAGGCCGTGAAGGGATTGACAACCCCTTTATTGTGTTGGTTGCGAGTTCTCAGTTTCTTTGTGTAGGTACGTCAGACTTTTAAGGAGCCTCCTACTGGATTGATACCTTGGTTCTCAAAACTGAGGGAAATACATACGCTACACTTGCTGCATCACCCTCTCCTCTTCATTGAAAACCAACGCTACCTCAAGACGTAGCAAGAAGGATTTCTGGCGTCGTTGCCGGGGAGGTATTCGCTCAAGTCAAGACATACCAAGTACCCATCACAAACCCATCTTCCTCGCATTTACATGATTTGCCATTTGCCTCTCATTTTACTATCCCCCACTTCACCCTTGTCGTTTTATTCGCCCTCTCTTTCCCAATATCCTTCTCTCTTTTCTGTTTGCCTTCCCTTTGCCATGGCCAAGTCAAAAAGAACTAAGGGTTTTCTCCCGAGCTCTAGTGCCTTGGACAACCCATCTATCCTCTCTAAGCTCATGAATAATGACGATATAGAAAGACCCACCGGGGTCTCCAATGAGAGCTTGAATAATTTTGACAAGGATGACTCTGGAATTTTTCGTTATTTACTTGATGAGTCTTTAAAAGATGCTTGGGATAGGTTATTAAGGATTCGGGCTAGCTATGTGCCCCAATATCGAATTGAAGATTACTTAAAAAGTTTTTATGTTGGCTTGCCCGCTTCTTTTAAACAAGTTTTAGATTCTATTTTTGAAGGAAGTTTTCTTAAAAGGGATGCTATAGATACTTATGAAAAAATGAAAACCATATTTGGGCACCATATGAATGATAAGGTTGAATCAACTACTCTCTTGTGCTTTTATCAAAATGAAATTATTAAAGAGATGAAGTCTAGTTTGGAGGCAAACTTCCGTAACGTGATTAATCTTACTTATTCCATTAATGGCCATGTGCTTACTTTAAATAGAAGAATGAATGACATAGAAAGGAGATCCCCCTCACCTAGTGCCAAAGATGGCACTACTTAGATCTATCTTCGCTTTTATGCCTAGCTAGGGGCGTTAAACGTTAGCGCTAGTTGGGAGGCAACCCAATTTTTCTTTATGTTTTTTGTTTTTGCTCCTGTTTAGGAACAAATCTTGCATCTACTCTCTGTTTAGATGTGTTTTTATCTTTTAGTTAGTGTTTGTGCCAAGTAGAACCTATAGGATAAACTACGATGATAGTTGATTTGATTCTGCTGAAAAACAGAAACTTTGTGCTCATGAGAAACAATTCAATAAATCACAGAAACGTGCTTTTGCATTGATTCTTTTTTCTCCTGATCAATAAACAAATTTTCCAGTACGTCCTATTTTGGTAGGATTTTTAGAGTTCCAGAAGTTTTCGTTAGCGACATATTGCTACAGACTGTTCTGTTTTTGACAGATTCTGTTTTTCGTGTGTTGTTTGCTTATTTCAATGAATCTATGGCTAGTAAATTAGTTTATAAACCATAAGGAAGTTGGAATACAGTAGGTTTAACACCAAAATAAATAAAGAATGAGTTCATTGCAGTACCTTATGTGGTGGTTTTGTTTTCTTTCACTAACAGAGCTTATAAGATTTCCTGTTGATTTTGTGTTGTGAAGTTTTCATGTTTTGGGTAAAGCTTTTATGGACTATGGAATAAAGGGTGGCAAGATCCTAAGCTTGGGGCCATGGCACCCCAAGATATTCAATAATAGCCAAAAGCCTAAGCTTGGGGATGCCCCGGGAAGGCATCCCCTCTTTCGTCTTCGTTCATTGGTAACTTTACTTGGAGCTATATTTTTATTCGCCACATGATATGTGTTTTGCTTGGAGCGTCGTGTATTATATTAGTCTTTGCTTTTTAGTTTTCCACAATCATCCTTGCTGTACACGCCTTTTGGGAGAAGCCTATTTGATTATAATTTGCTAGAATACTCTATGTGCTTCACTTATATCTTTTGAGCTTGATAGTTTTTGCTCTAGTGATTCACTTATATCTTTTAAAGCATGGTGGTTTCTTAATTTTGAAGAAATTGCTAGTCTCTCATGCTTCACTTATATTATTTTGAGAGTCTTTTAGAACATCATGGTTTTTGCTATGATCATAAAGTTGGTCCAAGAATGATGAGCATCCAAGTTGGGTATAATAAAAACTATCATAGAAAGTCAATTAGATGCTATGATCAATTTGATGCTTGATAATTGTTTTGAGATATGGAGGTAGTAATATTAAAGTTATGCTAGTTGGGTGATTATGAATTTAAAGAATGCTTGTGTTGAAGTTTGTGATTCCCGTAGCATGCACGTATGGTGAACCGCTTTGTGATCAAGTTGGAGCACAATTTTATTTATTGATTGTCTTCCTTATGAGTGGCGGTCGGGGACGAACGATGGTCTTTTCCTACCAATCTATCCCCCTAGGAGCATGCGCGTAGTGCTTTGGTTTTTGATGACTTCTAAATTTTTGCAATAAGTACATGAGTTCTCTTGATTAATGTTGAGTCCATGGATTATACGCACCCTTTCACCCTTCCACCATTGCTAGTCTCTCTTGTGCCGCGCAACTTTCGTCGGTACCATACACCCACCATACTCCTTCCTCAAAACAGCCACCATACCTACCTATTATGGCATTTCCATAGCCATTCTGAGATATATTGCAATGCAACTTTCCACCGTTCCGTTCATATGACACGCATTACTTTTGTCATATTGCTCTTTGCATGATCATGTAGTTGACATCGTATTTGTGGCAAGGGCACCTTCATAATTTTCATACATGTCGCTCTTGATTCATTGCATATCCCGGTACACCGCGGGAGGCATTCATATAGAGTCATATCTTGTTTTAGCTTTGAGTTGTAAATCCATAAAAGTGTGATGATCTTCATTATTAGAGCATTGTCCTCGTGAGGAAAGGATGATGAAGGCTATGATTCCCCCACAAGTCAGGATGATACTTTGGACTTTACAAAAAAAAGGAAAAAGGAAAAAAAAAGAAGGCCAAAGAAAAGAAAAAAAAGAAAAAGAAAAAGAAAAAAATATAATGAGAGAAAAAGAGAGAAGGGACAATGCTACTATCTCTTTTTCCACACTTGTGCTTCAAAATAACACCATGATCTTCATGATAGAGAGTCTCATATGTTGTCACTTTCATATACTAGTGGGAATTTTTCATTATAGAACTTGGCTTGTATATTCCAATGATGGGGTTCCTCAAAAGTGCCCTAGGTCTTCGTGAGCAAGCGAGTTGGATGCACACCCATTTAGTTTCTTTTGTTGAGCTTTCATATATTTATAGCTCTAGTGCATCCGTTGCATGGCAATCCCTACTCACTCACATTGATATCTATTAATGGGCATCTCCATAGCCCGTTGATACGCCTAGTTGATGTGAGACTATCTTCTCCTTTTTGTCTTCTCCACAACCACCATTCTATTCCACATATAGTGCTATGTCCATGGCTCACGCTCATGTATTGCGTGAAAGTTGAAAGAGTCTGAGATTATTAATATGAAACAATTGCTTGGCTTTTCATCGGGGTTGTGCATGATTAAATACTTTGTGTGATGAAGATAGAGCAACATCCAGACTATATGATTTTGTAGGGATAACTTTCTTTAGCCATGTTATTTTGAGAAGACATGATTACTTTGATTAATATGCTTGAAGTATTACTATTTCTTTTATCATTATGAACTTTTATTTTGTATTCATTTGGATCTGAACATTCATGCCACAATAAAGAAAATTACATTGTGAATTATGCTAGGTAGCATTCCACATCAAAAATTCTCTTTTTATCATTTACCTACTCGAGGACGAGCAGGAATTAAGCTTGGGATGCTTGATGCGTCTCCAACGTATCTATAATTTTTGATTGTTCCATGCTATTATATTACCCCTTTTGGATGTTTATGGGCTTTATTTTACACATTTATATCATTTTTGGGACTAACCTACTAACCGGAGGCCCAACCCATATTGCTGTTTTTTGCCTATTTCAGTATTTCGAAGTAAAGGAATATCAAACGGAGTTCAAACAGAATGAAACCTTTAGGAGCATGATTTTTGGAACGAACGTGATCCGGAGAGCTTGGAGTGCAAGTCAAGAAGCTGCCGAGGAAGCCACGAGATAGGAGGCTGACCCCCCCCCCTATAGGGCGCGCCCCCTGTCTCGTGGACCCCTCGGGCGGCCACCGACGTACTTCTTCCTCCTATATATACCTACGTACCTCGAAAACATCCAGGAGCACCACGAAACACAATTTCCACCGCCATAACCTTCTGTATCCGCGAGATCCCATCTTGGAGCCTTCGTCGGCACTTTGTCGAAGGGGGAATTAACCATGGAGGGATTCTACATCAACATCCTTGCCCCTCCGATGAGTTGTGAGTATTTTACCACAGACCTATGGGTCCATAGTTATTAGCTAGATGGCTTCTTCTCTCTTTTTGGATCTCAATACAATGTTCTCCCCCTCTCTTGTGGAGATCTATTCGATGTAATCTCTTTTTGCGGTGTGTTTGTCGAGATCCGATGAATTGTGGGTTTATGATCAAGTTTATCTATGAATAATATTTGAATCTTCTCTGAATTCTTTTATGTACGATTGAGTTATCTTTGCAAGTCTCTTCGAATTATCAGTTTGGTTTGGCCTACTAGATTGGTCTTTCTTGCCATGGGAGAAGTGCTTAGCTTTGGGTTCAATCTTGCGGTGTTCTTACCCAGTGACAGAAAGGGTTGCAAGACACGTATTGTATTGTTGCCATCGAGGATAACAAGATGGGGTTTATATCATATTGCATGAGTTTATCCCTCTACATCATGTCATCTTGCTTAATGCGTTACTCTGTTATTATGAACTTAATACTCTAGATGCAGGCAGCAGTCGGTCGATGTGTGGAGTAATAGTAGTGGATGCAGGCAAGAGTCGGTCTACTTGTTATGGACGTGATGCCTATATACATGATCATGCCTAGATAACATCATAACTATGCGCTTTTCTATCAATTGCTGGACAATAACTTGTTCACCCACCGTAATACTTATGCTATCTCGTGAGAAGCCTCTAGTGAAACCTATGGCCCCCGGGTCTATCTCTTATCATATTTGCTTTATTTGCATCTTTACTTTTTGCATCTATATTATAAAATACCAAAAATATATTTATCTTATCTTACTATCTTTATTAGATCTCACTTTCCCAAGTGGCTGTGAAGGGATTGACAACCCCTTTATTGCGTTGGTTGCGAGTTCTCAGTTTGTTGTGTAGGTATGTGGGACTTTTGAGGAGCCTCCTACTGGATTGATACCTTGGTTCTCAAAACTAAGGGAAATACTTACGCTACACTTGCTGCATCACCCTCTCCTCTTTGGGGAAAACCAACGCTAGCTCAAGATGTAGCAACGGCGCAGGCGCCGCTCTAAGTCCAGCCACAGTAAAAATATGGATAACAGCGCAAGAAAAATTGACACCCCGGTTGACTCCAATGGCAACAACGACCATATGGACCCAGCGATGGAGCAGGATGAGCCAAGTCACTCCGAACATAGACCGGAGCAGACGCCCGATCACGGCGATCCCGAGGGTAAAACTCATCAACCTGCCTCCGGAGAAGAGGACAGTCCGGACGACGATGCATTCATCATTCCGGAAAAACGTTTGGAACAAGAGAACCTCCGCCGAAGGCTTATGGCCACCGCGAGGAGCCTAAAAAAGCAGAAGCAAAGGCTTAAGGCCGCGCAGGATACGCTCAACCACAGATGGAACAAAGTGCTAGACACAAAAGAAAAATATGGCGATGATCGCCACACAAAGAGCTACCCAAAGCGCAAGCTGCTGCCAGAATTTGATGACGAGGCCATAGAGCCCATTCCGCCAAAGAATAATACGGCCGATCAGCTGGACCGACCACCTCGTAGCCGCGATAGAGCGGCTACTGATGCTGCACATAAGCCCGCACACGATTTACGTGAGCTCTTGGACAAAAAGGCTGGTGCGACCAGGTCCATATATGGATCCAGAGGACGTGTTCCGGCGCTAGATCATGGCCACCAAAATGATCATATTGATCGAATACCAGTCCGAAATCAACCCCGGACACAACAACCGTCAACAGCATGCCACGACATGTCCAGATATAGAGGGGCTGTGCACCCCCTATGCTTCACCGACGAAGTGCTGGATCACGAATTTCCACAGGGATTCAAAACCGTGAATACAGAGGCATACGACGGAACGACAGACTCTGGGGTCTGGATTGAGGATTTTATCCTTCATATCCACATGGCTCGTGGAGATGACCTCCATGCCATTAATTACCTGCCCCTCAAGTTGAAAGGACCAGCTCGGCATTGGTTGAAAAGCCTCCCCGAAAACTCAATTGGAAGTTGGGAGGAACTTGAGGATGCTATCAGGGCCAATTTTCAAGGGACCTATGTCCGACCTCCGGATGCAGACGATTTAAGTCACATAATACAACAACCCGGAGAGTCAGCCCGTCAGCTTTGGAACAGGTTTCTCACTAAGAAGAATCAAATTGTTGATTGTCTGGATGCCGGAGCCCTAGCAGCCTTCAAGCACACTATCCGGGATGAATGGCTTGCCATACACCTAGGCCAAGAAAAGACGAGGACAATGGCCGCCCTAACAAGCCTTTTGACCCGCTTCTGCGCAGGCGAGGACAGCTGGTTGGCCCGTAGAGGCACCAGCGACCAGGGCACATCCGAAATTAGGGATGGCAACGGGAAGCCACGACACAATAAAAACAAGCGTCGAAACAATGAAGAGAGCCCGGACAACACGGCGGTAAAAACCGGATTCAGGGGCTCTCGACCCGGTAATTGGAAGAAGCCATTCAAAGGCAGCAAAGATGGACCGTCCTGTCTGAACAAGGTCCTGGACAAACTATGTCAAATCCATGGCACCCCTGAAAAACCTGCGAATCACACTCACAGAGAATGTTGGGTCTTCAAGCAGGCCGGCAAGCTAAATGCCGAACACAAGGGACGGGAGACACCAAGTGAAGACGAGGATGAGCCTCGCCAGCCGAACACTGGGGGACAGAAAAAATTCCCACCAGAAGTCAAAACAGTAGACATGGTCTACGCGACTCATATACCAAGGAGAAGGCGCAAGCACGCACTCAGAGACATATACGCTGTTGAGCCCGTCGCCCCCAAATTCAACCCTTGGTCGGCCTGTCCGATCACTTTTGATCACAGGGATCATCCGACTAGTATCTGGCACAGAGGATCGGCTGCCTTGGTGCTCGACCCAATAATTGACGAATACCATCTCACTCGAGTCCTTATGGATGGCGGCAGTAGTCTTAATCTGATATATCAGGACACTATCCGCAAGATGGGGATAGACCCGTCAAGAATCAACCAAAGTAACACTACCTTTAAAGGAGTAATACCAGGCGTTGAGGTCGCTGCATGGGCTCCCTCGTATTAGAGGTTACATTCGGTTCTCCAGACAACTTCAGAAGCGAAGAATTAATCTTCGACATCGTTCCCTTCTGAAGCGGCTATCACGCACTGCTCGGAAGAACGGCCTTCGCTCGCTTCAACGCAGTATCACACTACGCCTACCTTAAACTCAAGATGCCCGGTCCACATGGCGTCATTATAGTTAGCGGAAACACAGAGTGTTCCTTACATGCGGAAGAATATGTGGCGGCTCTAGAAGCCGAACACTAAGCGGCCGCTCCTACTAGAATACATGATGGGTCGTCAAGACCACGGACACGGTTAGACGAGTCCGGTGCACCACCGGTGGTAATAGCCCAGATAAACCTGAGCTGGGGTACATAGATATACCCCCATAGGTGGTACTAGGGGCTGCAAACATGTCACAAAGCCCATAGTTCGGCTTGACATTATTAATATAACAATATATTGCATTTTCATTGTTCATTGAGAATAACCAACTTCTCGCACAATTACACTAGACTCCTTTATATGAGTTTTCTTTTTTTTTTACAGATGACAATCGTGCTACACCCTTACAGGATACGGCACAACAGAGACAAAGGCGCAGACGTTCAGCAGGGCCCCGCTCAAAGGTTTCTCTTTAGATTAAACCCCTGTGTAAACCTTCTTTAATGCCTATTGTTGCTTGACATCCCATGGGTATTTAATACACCCACGAGGGATACTGCCGTTTTTGGCATTTCGCCACGACAGATTAATGCACGTACCTGGAAATACAGGGTTCATAATCGAGGGTGTTACTCAGCCCAGTATATGTTATAAAGTCCTAATACCCTCGGGAGTGTTCGGCGTGGCCTTATATGCATCAGCTCCGAATCATGTCTTTGGTCAAATGTTGGGTTTGCCCGGCTCCTGGGTTTGCTGCCTTACATTCCGTTTTATCGGCTAAGGCGGACAAAGGAGAACTACTGCGATTGTGCCCTGGTTATTCCGGATGAGCACCTTAGTAGAGAAAGCCAAAAACTGACTGTCATGATACAGCGAGAGATTGGTCAACCACTCGAGGACTTATTGTAATCTTCGGGATTCCTCCGCATTAACGAAGGACCGTTTCCCGGTCATGTACATACGCGCACCATATTCGGGGGCACGCGGAAGTACCAGGGGCTATATAGAAGCCCCGCCGTCAAACTCCTATGGCTAAGTGAAAGTTTTACTGCTATATAGTCTGGTTGCCTAGTTCGACGTGCGATCACCTCCTTAATGGACCAAGACGTTGGATCAAGTGTGATTATGTGCATTTTCGCGAACACCCCCGCATTATAAGCGTGGGAGCTAAAGCCAACGACTGCAAACTTTCAGGTTATATACATACATAAATGGCCGCACAGGAGGCAATACAATACTTTCGGGCAAAAGTATAAACACATCCTTTATAATTAAAACAACACTGTTTTTACAATAGAAAGACTTGTCACTCTAACATGACACTCTTCGAGCACTGAGACTCTATTAAACGGGCGCCTTCTATGACTTGCTCAAAATAGTGCTCGGACGGGTCCTGGCTTCCTGCCGGACTCTGGGTTGCAATACCGGTGGCCTCCATATCTGCCCAATATGTTTTCACATGGGCAAGAGCCATCCACGCACCTTCTATGCACGTCGACTTCTTCACAGCATCGATACGTGACACAGCACCAAGGAATTGTTGCACTAAACCAAAATAACTGTCCAGCCTTGGTCCCTTCGGCCAAAGATGATCTATGATAGATCTCATGGCAAGACCGGACAACCTATGGAGCTCGGCCCAAGCGGCCATCCTCTCATTCAACGGCAGCGGATGCGTTGGAGCACTGAACTGCGACCAAAACAACCTTTCCACCCCATGATCTTTCTGATCCTTGAAGAACTTGGTCGCATTAGCAGTACTTTTCGCCAGGTCAGCATACGCGTCTGCAGCACTCCATAACTGATCTAGAGGAGCGTACTTTGGATCTCCGAACTTCATCCACAACAAATAGGAACTCCCAGCCGCGATATTTCCGGCTTGTCGAAGCTCCTCCCGCACAGCTCTGACCTCAGAGCACGTCTCCTTGGCTGCATCCAAGGCCTTCTTCAGGTCAGCCGCTTCCACTTGGCTCTCCTTTTCAAGGAGCTCATGTCGGCTGGCGGCATCTTTCAGCTCCATAGCCATCTCGGCTATTTTATCCTTGCTCCGGCGATGAGCAGCCTATTCAGCTCTCAACTCCTCGGCCGCCTTTTCAGGGCAGCCGCATTGCTTATCTTGGCTTGTTCCTTGGCTAAGGCCAGTTCCGCCCTTAGGGCCTCCACGGCAGCAGCTCCATCTGCAGCCACAACATATTACAGATGTTAGCATCATGCTCCTCTTGATATTTGTTGATAATCCAAAATAAAACACAAACCCTGTGACTCGTCAAGTCGCTTGTTCACAAGCGCGATGTCGGCGTCCGCCACATCAAGTTGTCGCCTCAGTTCGGCGAATTTAGCAGTCCGGTCAACTGCCGGACCCTTAGCCATATGCACATAATACAGTGCGATCATTACTTGGGAGTGTGATCCTCCGATTGCCACCTAGGGCTAGCAACCATAGTCTCAGGGGCTACTATCTATACGGAGCACACCTAGCATGTGTGGTACATCCGAAAGATTACATATTTTGTTGCGAACCTCAAAGCCTTTGAGCAGGATCATAAAAGTTTCATTCAACCCGCTTTTGGCGGATGAAATCTTCTCAAACACCGTACCCATTAAACTACGGTGATCCTCTGAGAGAGCAGCTCGCTCCAGAAGTCCCGTCAGTGTGTCCGGCTGAGCGTCGGACAGCCCCCAACTCTTCCTATCACCCTCCTTGGGAGCCGAACACTCCGGGCTTTGGGTCACCGAAGCATTGACTTCTTGCCTTGACGGATCAGGAATCCTCCATGACGACACCTCGGGGTCGCCCGCCCCGTGGGGCGGGGAGGCAGGTGGAGTTTCACTCTCCATCATCTCCGGAAGAAGATCCCCCAAAGATGAACTCTATTGAGAAGGGCTACTAGTCGGACTGCAAGAGATAGATCCTGGTTATTGCTCCCGGAGGAAAAAGCGGTATATATTTATACCTTTAGTTAACTTACAGCTCGGTGGAGGGCTGGCCCGTTTGTGAGCGTTGCGCGGTGAGGATGCCCTCTAGGGCAGGGCCCCCTGGCAAAGTTTTCTTCCCTTGTTTAGGCACCTCCGCTTCCAAGTCTTCGTAGGCGGACCTTTTCTTCCCGCGGGGGGAGGGAACCTTAGATTCACCTCCCCGATTATCCTCCTTTGTGGAGACATTAATCCCCCCGGTTTGGATGTACAATGTATGAAGCTCGTTCTCGGCTTCTTTACTATTCCCTTCATCCTTCTCCGATGGCACTTGATTTAGCACGCATCTAAGCATCCTGGTTAATGCAGGATTCAGCGAGCCTTCGGGAAGCGTGGCCGGACACCTGATCCTCTCCGCCTTGCTGAGCCAATCCTGGCCGCGAATAGTTTTCAGAATAATGTTGTGATAAATATGAACAGTGTGTTCGGTTGCAGGGTTACTTACTTGGGTATCTGGACGATTGCAGTTCAAACCCACATCCTCGGTGGTGTCCGGACACTTCATGTGTGATCCGAAGAATAACCTATACATCCCTTCGAGCGTCATGCCGAAGAAGTGTTGAATTGTTCGCAGTCCTTCTGGGTTGAACTCCCACATCTGGAGAGGTCAACGTTTGCACGGCAGGGCCCGTCGAACTAGCATTACCTGAATTACTTTGATGAGGCTGATATCCCCCTTAAGAAGCTCCCGAATACGGCTCTGCAATGTCGGTACGTCATTAGCAGGCCCCCAGTCAAGTCCCACATTGGCCCACGACGCTAGTTGAGGCGGAGGGCCCGAGCGGAAGGCAGGGGCAGCCGCCCACTTTGTGTCTCGAGGAGCTCTGATGTAGAACCACCTCCGTTACCACAAATCAGACACCTCCAGGAAGGAACCTTCTGGCCATGGAACATCAGCTCTTTTTCTTATTATAGCGCCCCCGCACTCCGCGTGTCTCCCGTCGATCACCTTCGGCTTTACATTGAAGGTCTTGAGCCATAAGCTGAAGTGTGGGGTGATGTGGAGGAAGGTTTTGCACACGACGATGAACGACGAGATGTGAAGGATGGAATCTGGAGCTAGATCATGAAAATCTAGCCCGTAATAGAACATGAGCCCTCTCACGAAAGGATCAAGACTAAAGCCTAAGCCTCGGAGGAAGTGGGAAACAAATACAACGCTCTCGTTGGGTTCGGGAGTGGGGATGACCTGCCCTTGGGCAGGAAGCTTGTGCTTGATGTCGGCAGTCAGATACTGGCCTCCCTGAGCTTCGCAATGTCCTCCTCTGTGACAGAGGAGGCCACCCACCGGCATTGAAGGTTGGATCCAGACATGATTGAAGATCTGAAGTGCTTAAGCGTGAGCTTTGGGTGATGGAACTCGAGGTGGAGGAAGGAGAAAGTGTGGGAAGAGAGGGATAGGCCTCGGTCCCTCTATAAAGGAGGTGAATATCAAGCGTCCTCAGCGTGACCGTTTGGGACTTGCCTAAAAATAAGGAGTCATACCAACAGGCGTAGCTGGGTTACCCACACTCGTATTGATGAGAATCCCGCGACAAGGGGGACACGATCTCTGCTTCGACAAGACGTGCCAATAAAACCGCCTTGAAATACGTGTAGTGGCGGGCTGGGAAAAATGGTTCGTATTAAAATGGGTCGCGGTGTGAGAACACGCTATGAAAAGTATGTGGGAATTATTTTGTAGAGCCGGACACGATCCTTGTGTTCAGAATCTACCTTGGAGTATTCGGAGATGGAACCCGCCTTGCAATGCCGAAGACAATCTGCGCGTCGAACTCATCATCATTGAAGCCTGGTTCAGGGGCTACTAAGGGAGTCCTAGATTAGGGGGTATCCAGACAGTCGAACTATATACTTTGGCCGGACTGTTGGACTATGAAGATACAAGATTGAATACTTCGTCCCGTGTCCGGATGGGACTCTCCTTTGCGTGGAAGGCAAGCTTGGTGATTCGGATGTTAGATCTCCTTCTCTGTAACTGACTCTGTGTAAACCTAGCCCCCTCCGGTGTCTATATAAACCGGAGGGTTTAGTCCGTAGGACAACAACAATCATAATCATAGGCTAGCTTCTAGGGTTTAGCCTCTACGATCTCGTGGTAGATCAACACTTGTAATACTCATATCATCAAGATCAATCAAGCAGGAAGTAGGGTATTACCTCCATCGAGAGGGGCTAAACCTGGGTAAACATCGTGTCCCCAGCCTCCTGTTACCATTAGCCTTAGACGCACAGTTCGGGACCCCCTACCCGAGATCCACCGGTTTTGACACCGACACCTGGGGGCTACTGTCGGTGTACAAAAGTGTGGGTATTTCTGTACCCCTTACTTGTGCACGGACGGTCGCAGCCACACCTACAGCAGGGCTTGGCAAAGCAGAGGAGGACGGCAGGAGGCAATACAAGAACGAAGAATATCAAGACAGACATTCAAGGTGACAAGCAGTAGAAGGTTGGCAGGGTCATGCCCAGCAATAAGCCTTGCCGACGCGACCTATGAAGCCCCCCCCCCTGGCAAGATCCTTGCCAGGGCAGCTTGCGAAGAGACCAACAGGGCCACCACCCTTGGGGTTGAGAGCTCTGACACCATCGACAATGTTAAGACCAAGATTTGGAGAGCACATGCATGGTAGCATGCGACCCCTCACGAAGATTGGCAACCCACGAGTCCACGTGGGATCGGAAGACGAAGACCCCCGGCAATACCCTTGTCGGGGACAACTCCAAGGCCCCCGGCAAGCCTTGTCGGGGACGATCGCTGGGCCACGGCCAGACCCGCGCCCGGCAAGGTTCCGCCCCTTCACCACCACTCCAGCGCGGTGATAGGCATGCCAGCTAAGCAGGCGCCTGCGTGGAGGCATGCAGATCTTCATGGAAGCCTACCATTTCACCAACACAGCAGCTGGTTGGCCAGCGTGGCGCTGCATGCCTCATCGTCCCGGACGCGTGGTGAGGCGAGGAGGAGCGGAGAAGGATGAGATGGCCTCTGTTTCCATCCCTAATAAAGCAAAAGGACACGTAGGCAACGCATTAAATGCGCTTGTCCTACGTTGATCGAGCGATAAGCTCGTATCGCTGTAGCTTGCCACCTCCTGTGTGTCACTGTGGCAACCCCTTTGTGTATAAAAGGAGGCCCAAGGCGCACAGAGAGGGGATTCGGACTTTTGGACAAAGCACGCACTCTAGCTAGTTCAAAAGCTCAAGAACACACATATAACCAGAGAAAGCAAGACTGGGGTATTACGCATCGTTGCGGCCCGAACCTGGATAAAAGTCCTCTAAGTGCTAACAGCTCGACCTGCTCTTCGTGCAACTAACCCCCTGCCGAATGTAGAAGGGATCCTTGTGACCCCATAGGTGATCGGTTTCCCTGACATAGAAGTTTCTATCCCTAGTAAACTTTATGATGAGTGGGAACCTACTATTAAAATTACGATTAAAGATTATGATTGTTATGCTTTGTGTGATTTGGGTGCTAGTGTTTCCACGATTCCGAAAACTTTGTGTTATATGCTAGGTTTCCGTGAATTTGATGATTGTTCTTTAAATTTGCATCTTGCGGATTCCACCATTAAGAAACCTATCGGAAGGATTAGTGATGTTCTTATTTTTGCAAATAGGAATTATGTACCCGTATATTTCATTGTTCTTGATATAGATTGCAATCCTACATGTCCTATTATTCTTGGTAGACCTTTCCTTAGAACGATAGGTGCAATTATTGATATGAAAGAAGGAATTATTAGATTCCAATTTCCGTTAAGGAAGGGCATGGAACACTTTCCTAGGAAGAAAATTAAATTGCCTTATGAATCTATTATGAGAGCCACTTATGGATGTAACACCCCGGTGTAATGATGCTACAGTAACCCCTGGGGTTAAGTTTTTCTTTTTGCTAAACAAGTGTTCGATCATAATTGTCTCCTTTCTCTTTTAAATTCTAGTTGAATTCAATTTAATGTTATGAGTGAAATTCAAAATGCTCAGACATGAACACAAAAATGTTCATCATGTGCCAAATAATCCACAACTAATATTGGTGGTGAACCAACATTTTTGCAAAAGGTTTAAGTGGCTTAAGCTACTTAAAGCAGTGACCTAAGCAATAAATTAAATGCCCTTTTTGATTTATAAAATTGGCAACTATTCCAAAAGCCACCCAACCTTTTTGAGGCAGTGCACTTTAATTCTTTGAGTTTGTTTTGGCCAGTGGCATAATTTTGCAAAGTCAATTGTGGCAAAAGAAAAATGCAAAAGCTGCTGGAAAAGAAAAACAAAAAAAAAGAAAAGGAAAGAAGAAGGGGTGGGAGAGCCCCTGGCCTCCCCTTGGGCTTCGGCCCATCCCAGCAGGCCGGCCCACCTCACCAGCCTGGCCGGCCCAGCTCCCCGAAGCGCGCCCCCTTCCTGTTCCCCTGGTGCGCGCCGCTACAGGGGCGCCGTCCCCGCCGAACCACCTCGCCGTCGACGAGGAGGATAAGGTCGACCCCTCCCCTCGACGCCTCGGCCTCCTCCCCAGCTACCCCCACTCACCTCCGCCTCTCCCACTCCCCTCCGGATTCCCCCTCGAGCACTCCCCTCTCTCGGACCCGAGCGCGCTCGCCGTCGTGCCTCGGCTGTCCTCGCGGCCACCGAGCCCCATTCGCCTCGCCATCGAGCCCATCGTCTCCGCCGCCGTCGTCTACCCAGTCCCCGTCCGTGAGCGCGAGCCGGGAGCCACTACGGGGAGCGGATCGAGCAGCCCCCTTTCTCCTCTGTCGCCGGTGACCGCCGTCATCTCCGGCCACCTCTGCGCTCCTAAGCTGTCGCAGGCTTTTCGTAGCCGCCCGGTGAGCTCCTCCCTTCCTCCTTTCCTCTCCTCGCGCCGTGCCTTTCGCCGTAGCCAGCTCGCCCGCAAGCCGAGCTCCGCCGTCCGCCATTGTCGTCGTAGGGCTCGCCACCGAGCTCCTCCGCTCGAGCTAGTAGCTCCGACGAGCTCCTGGAGCGCCGTAGACCTCGCCCAGCTCCTTCGTTCGCCAAAACACGCACTGCAACGCCGATCCCGACGAGGTCCCGAACCCCACCGCCGCCTCGACTCGTTGCCGACGCAGTTCCGGTCACCCCCGCGTCCAACTGACCACACCATGCGGCGCGGCTTCGTCTTCTCGTTCGAACGCGCCAAGTCCCGGGCCAAATGACCCCCTGTGCGCGATTCCCGGCGAAGTCCGGTGAGCCCGGCCTCTGTTTTGGTCGCCGGCGGCGAAACCCCGACGCGGCCGACGTGGCACACCTGGGCCCCGCCTCTGGGTCACTGCCCGTGGGCCCCCTGGCCCCAGTTGACCACGTTGACCATGGTCAACTGTGCTGACTGGGCACACAGTGTCTCTGACACGCGGGCCCCATCGCATATTTTGTTAAATAAACGTTTTTTTTTCTAAATAAAAATGATTAATTAAAACGTTAGTTAAATTAGTTAGTTAGTTAGTACTAACCAGTCACTGACTGCTGGGGCCCACGCCCCCTAACTAACCCTGTTAGCTTAGTTAAGCCTCTGTTAGACAGAGAGGCTGACAGGTGGGTCCCACCTGTCAGTTTGACTGGTCAGCAGAGCTGACGCAATGCTGACGTCACTACTGACGCAATAAACCTTTTCTGCTTTTAAAATAATTCAGAAATTGGTTTAAACTTTGAAAATCCGTAACTTTTAAACCGTAACTCCGATGAAAATGTTTTCTATATGAAAGTTGCTCAGAAAAATCCAACGAATCCGAATACGCGGTTCGTTCATCTGTCACATGCCCCTAGCATGCTGAACATGGAACTTTCCCCCTCCGGTCATCTGTCTGACACAGGTCCGGAACCGGGAACACCTTCCCGGTTGATTTCCCCCTTCACCTATAACGTCTAGGACCGCGTTAGAGCACGCTTAGCGCTACGTATCGTCATGTCATGCTTAGTGTTACCTCTGTTTGCTATGTATTTACTGTTTCTTCCCCCTCTTCTCTCTGGTAGACCCCGAGGCCGCTGATGCCCCGGTGATCGACTACGTCGTCGACAACGACCCCTCCTTGCCAGATCAACCAGGCAAGCCCCCCCTTTGATCATCCCGATATCGCCCATTCCATTCTCTCATGCTTGCATTAGATTTTGCTATTGTTATTGTTTGCTCCTATTCTGATGCATAGCCTCCTTTTGTAACCTGCTTATTGTTACCTTACCGGCTTATCCTAAACTGCTTAGTATAGGTTGGTTAGTGATCCATCAGTGACCCCCACCTTGTCCTTGTTGCCCCTGCTTCATCATTGAAGACCCGATCAACGGGATTGAAGACCAGGCCCCGGCACCGCACATCACTTTCCCCTAGTTGCTCGACACTGCTGGGTTACTATCGAGTGCTGAGGGTGAGACCTCTACAGCACTTCTGATGTTAACCTATAGTGTAGCTATTCGGTCGTGGTCATCGAGGGTGATTTCCTCTTTAACCACTTCCGATACGACTCTGTCGTGCAACCCCTCAAGTGTGAACCTCGAGGGTGATTCCTCTACGTTCACCTTGATGATTACATTGAGTGGAAACCACCGAGGGTGATTCCTTGGGTTTTCCTCTTGATGTTTGGACACACGGATACTTGGACTTTACAACTGTTACTTGGAAAGTGATGTGGAGACGGGTTGACCTGGAAGGTGCCCGTGAGATAATTACGAGGCGTGGCCGGGCATTCTTAGCCCTTGCCGCAAGTCCTCGAGACGGGGCAACGGGGTCACCTCTTTCGTGAGTCTCTGGTTGTTACCGCGCGTTCCTAATCCACTACGATTTGGATATTTGATCCGAGGGGCCTCTGGCCTGATAGCACTAACCATCACGTGGGCATAGTATGGGCGTTCTGCGTCGTATACATCAGCCAAAGCTTAATAGACGTCAGCGACTGAGTGGCGCGCGCCGGGTTGGACTGCGCAAGCGCCTGCCTTGTTGAAGGAGGTAGCTAAGTCTGCTCACCGGCCGCGTACGCAACGTGCAGGAGTTTCCGGGGAGATGGCCCATGACCCCTGGGGGCATAGGTTTAGTCCGGCGTGCTGACCTCTCTGTTAAGTCTAGGTCGGGTTGCGGCGTATTGTTTGGCCGAGGCCGGGCATGACCCTGGAAAGTGTGTCCGGCCGGAGTCAATCGAGCGTGGTGGGTAAGTTGGTGCACCCCTGCAGGGAAGAAAACATCTATCGATAGCCTGTCCTACGGTAACGGACACTTGGAGTTGTATCCCGATCGATACAACTAGAACTGGATACTTGTGATGAGAACTGGATGGTGATGAGGATTTGATTGTGATGATAACTGGATAGTATGGCTCTGGGATTGCTTTCTCGCAGGGAGTCGAGAAAGGATCTCTGGCCGAGGTTGATAACACTACTACCACTTTACTTTATGCTACTCTACTCCCTCTTGTTTGCTGCAAGATGGTGGTTCGAGAAGATGCTAGTATTCGATAGGACTAGGCCTTCTCCCTATTCTGGCATTTCTGCAGCCCAGTCCACATATACAGCCTTCCTTTGATAATGTTGCATATGTAGTGTAGATCCTTGCTTGCGAGTACTTTGGATGAGTACTCACGGTTGCTTTGCTCCCCCTTTTCCCCCTCCTTTCTTCTTTCTGGTTGTTGCAACCAGATGGTGGAGTCCAGGAGCCAGATGCCACCTTTGACGACTGCTGCTACCCCGTGGGTGCCTCCTACCACGTGACGGACGCCGACGACCAGGAGTAGTTAGGAGGCTCCCAGGCAGGAGGCCTTGCCTTTTCGATCGTAGATGCTTTTGTGCTAGCCTTCTTAAGGCAAACTTGTTTAACTCATGTCTGTACTCAGATATTGTTGCTTCCGCTGACTCGTTTGTATTCAAGCTGATGTATTCGAGCCCTCGAGGCCCCTGGCTTGTAATATAAAGCTTGTATTATTTTAATTTGTGTCTAGAGTTGTGTTGTGATATCTTCCCGTGAGTCCTTGATCTTGATCGTACACATTTGCGTGTGTGATTAGTGTACGATTGAATCGAGGGCGTCACAAGTTGGTATCAGAGCCGACTGCCTGTAGGTAGCCCCCTTTCCAACTCCTTGGCCGAAGTTGAGTCTAGTCACTGAAAACTTTTACTAACATTGGTTGTGGGGCTTACGGGCCCACGTCGCTATTGGGTGGTATTAGCATCTTTTACTCCTCGTCTATACTCTGGGACTCTGAACTCTCTTCTACTCGGGTTAAATGAATTTACTAACATTAGGATCCCGTGACCACATTCACCCCGAAGTTGGATGAAGCCATAGTTATTCCTTAGAATAGCTTTTGAGTAGTGCACACCCTGTCGTGTTGACTACGGAGTGGAATCCATCGTACCTCCTTCATTATGCATGTTTTCATCATGAATGATCCTTATCTTTGCAAATGCTCAATGCTGAACTACCCCTGTTACATGTTAGCAGGATGGTTAGACCCGCTGGTCGTGGCTGTGGTGCCAACGACCCACCACCGCCTGAATTCTTTACTGGAATGAGGCAACAGTTTGAGTTAACTCGCCAGTTCATGGAAGGAATGATGGCTCCGTTTCCTCGTCCGAACATGAATCAACATCCAACCCGAGTAACTCTGCAGGACTTCATGCGCCTCAACCCAACTATCTACCGCAGCTCAACTCAACCCCTTGATGCTGATGACTGGCTCCGCGACATCACATATGAAATGGAGTCTGCTAGTGTTGCCCCTGCCAGCTATGTCACCTTCGCATCTTTCTTTCTGAAGGGTCCTGCTGCTCAATGGTGGGACAGCCACAGGCGTACCCTACCTGCTGGAACGGTCATTACTTGGCCGGATTTCCAAGCTGCCTTCCGTGCCCGTTTCATTCCTCAGGGAACCATGGACAGGAAGAAGCGAGAGTTCCGCAACCTCACCCAAGGCAACAAGACTGTAGATGCTTATCAACGGGAATTTCTGGACTTGTCGCGTTATGCTGAAGAAGACATTGCAACTGATGCTCGTAAGCAAGAGAAGTTTTGTGATGGACTTCACCCTGATATTAAGCTAGCATTGCTCGTTCATGACTTTGCCGACTTCGCCACCCTGGTGAACAAGGCTATTCAGGTTGAGACTGGTCTTCAGGAACACCAGGGATCCCTCAGGCGTAGCCGTGATGCTGGCCCATCTTCGGGCCCGTCAGCGCAGAAGCGTCGGATATGGATTCCCCATAGCATGTATCGTCCAACTGCACCTGCACCAAGACAGTCCTATGTTGCACCTCGTCTGCCTCCTCAACCGCAGAGGCAGCCCCTTCGGGCTGTACCACCCCAAGCTTCTGCTCCCAATCCCAATGATGGTCTGTGCTTCAAGTGTGGCCTTCCAGGTCACCGCTCCAGGAAATGCCCTCAGAATCAGAATCAGCTGGCTCTGTCTTCAACTGACCGTAACAATCAGCCCCATAACAACAATGCCAGACCTTATGGTCGTGGTCAGGCTAATCATATTGATCTGAATGAAGCTCAAGACCAGCCTGCCACTGTGATGGGTACTCTCCTTGTTAATTCAGTACCAGCTTCTGTTTTGTTTGATTCAGGAGCATCACATTCATTCATGTCAGAAAATTTTGCTTACGCACATGACATTCGATGCGAGCCCATGAACACTCCGATAGTGGTACGCACCCCTGCGGGCCGATGTCAAACTACCATGATTGGTCGCGACGTTCCTGTTGAAATTGAAGGGTTGGAATTCCTTGTTTCTCCCATTATTCTGGAGTCTTCCAATATTGACCCCATTCTGGGAATGGAATGGTTGAAAGCGCATACTGCCTCTATCGTTTGCGCTACCAAGGTCGTTCACCTCCTACATCCTTCAGATGAGATTGTAACCTACCATGCTCAGCTTGTTCAAAATGCTGAAGCACGACTTTATGCTTTGAATGCGTTGAACGCGGCACCTCTTGAGGGAATTGAAAAGATTCCAGTCGTTCGCAACTTCCAAGACGTATTTCCAGAAGAACTTCCAGGAATACCCCCTGCCCGGGCTGTCGAGTTCGTCATCGACTTGAAACCAGGCACCGTTCCTATTGCAAAACGACCCTACAAGATGCCACCTCATGAACTCCTTGAGCTTAAGGAGGAAATCGACAAATCTCTTCACAAGGGTTTCATTCATCCAAGTTCCTCTGCTTGGGGAGCACCTTCTCTCTTCGTCAAGAAGAAGGACGGTACGAACCGT
Organism: Triticum dicoccoides; assembly: GCF_002162155.2. Classification (NCBI taxonomy): domain Eukaryota; kingdom Viridiplantae; phylum Streptophyta; class Magnoliopsida; order Poales; family Poaceae; genus Triticum; species Triticum dicoccoides. The sequence goes on along the minus strand of NC_041387.1, from coordinate 577,908,260 downwards.
TTGGTCCAAGACTATCGTCCTATCAACCAAGCTACAATTCAAAACAAATATCCCCTTCCTCGGATCAATGATCTGTATGATCAACTGGCTGGTTCATCAATATTCTCTAAACTCGACTTGAGGTTGGGTTACCACCAGATCCGTGTTCGTGAAGAGGATATTCCAAAGACCGCATTTGTGACTCGTTATGGTTCTTACGAGTACACCGTCATGTCATTCGGTTTAACCAATGCTCCAGCTACATTCTCTCGTCTGATGAACTATATATTCATGGATTACCTCGACAAGTTCGTCGTAGTCTATCTGGATGATATACTGGTATATTCGAAGAATAAAGAAGAACATGCTGAACATCTTCGTCTTGTTCTGGAGAAGCTTCGAGAGCATCAACTTTATGCCAAGTATTCCAAGTGTGAATTCTGGTTACCCAAAGTCACCTACCTTGGTCATGTTATCTCCAAGGATGGTATTGCCGTCAACCCAGAGCGCGTTCAGGCTATTCTTGACTGGACCCCTCCAAAGACTGTCAAGCAAGTCAGAAGCTTTCTCGGACTGGCCAGCTATTGTCGCTGCTTTGTCGAGAACTTCTCCAAGATCGCCAAGCCACTGACTAATCTGCTTCACAAAGGCGTTAAGTTTGATTGGACAGACAAATGTCAGGAAAGTTTCCAGGCACTCAAGGATAAACTGACTTCTGCCCCAGTGCTTGCTCCCCCTGATTCTCGCAAGGACTTTGTCATCTATTGTGACGCTTCACGTCAAGGATTAGGCTGTGTTCTAATGCAAGAGCGCAGGGTGATTGCCTATGCCTCCCGTCAAGTGTGTCCTCACGAAGAAAACTACCCGGTTCATGACCTTGAGCTTGCAGCGGTTATCTTTGCATTGAAGCTATGGCGACAATACCTTCTCGGTAATCGTTGTGAGATCTTCACTGATCATCAGAGTCTGAAGTACCTGTTTACTCGGCCAGATCTGAACCTCCGTCAGCAGCGATGGATGGAAGCTATTGCTGACTACAACTGCGGTATATCTTATACACCTGGCAAGGCTAATGTAATGGCCGATGCCCTAAGCCGAAAGTCTTATTGCAATAATCACCAGGTCTACAAAGCTCAACCCCGCCTTTATGAAGAGCTATGCAAGTTGAACCTTCAACTAGTTCCACAGGGTTCTCTGAATAACCTTGTTTTGGAACCAACTCTTCTGAAAGCAATCAAGTCTGCTCAAGCCAAAGATGCTCATGTTGATCTGATGAAAAAGGATCTTGCCTTAGAGAAATCCAGAGATTTCTCACTTGGTGAAGATGGAACCTTATACTTCAGACATCGCATTGTCGTACCCCGGTTCGAGCTTATGACAGAGAAGGTGATGAAAGAAGCGCATGACACCCCTCTCTCTATTCATCTGGGAAGTACCAAGATGTATCTTGACATCCGTCAGAAGTACTGGTGGTCTAAGATGAAGCAAGACATTGCTCGATATATTGAAGAATGTGACGTTTGTTGTCGCGTCAAAGCAGAACATCAAAAACCGGCTGGACTTCTACAACCGCTTCCGATTCCTGAATGGAAGTGGGATAAGATCCAAATGGACTTCGTCACTGGCCTTCCCAAGTCTCAGAAAGGTAACGATGCTATCTTTGTCGTCATCGACCAATTCTCGAAGGTTGCTCACTTTCTACCAGTCAAGGAGACTATCACTGCTAGTCAATTGGCAAGCTTGTATATCTCCCGAATTGTGTCACTCCACGGCATTCCGAAGGAGATCAGTTCAGACCGCGACAGTATTTTCACTTCTAAGTTCTGGGATAGTTTCCAAGAGGCAATGGGAACTCATATTACCTGGAGCACTGCTTATCATCCCCAATCCCAAGGCCAAGTCGAGCGAATCAATCAAATTCTTGAAGACATGCTTCGAGCTTGTGTTATTTCTTTCGGCAAGAAGTGGGAAGAATCTCTCCCTTATGCGGAGTTCTCTTATAACAACAGCTATCAAGCCAGCTTGAAGATGGCACCCTTTGAAGTGCTTTATGGACGTAAGTGCCGAACCCCTCTGAATTGGTCAGAAACTGGGGAACGAGCACTCATTGGTCCGGACATTATTCAACAAGCTGAAGAGCAGGTTCGCATTGTCCGGGATAATCTCAAGGCGGCCCAATCCCGCCAGAAGAGCAACTATGACCGGAAACACTGGGGTTCAACTTATCAACCTGGTGAACAAGCTTATCTGCGTGTCACTCCTTTGAGAGGCACTCATGGTTCGGAGTCAAGGGAAAGTTAGCTCCTCGCTACATTGGTCCCTTCCGTATTCTCGCCCGTCGTGGACTGGTGGCTTATCAACTGGAGTTGCCACCTCAGTTCTCTCACGTTCATGACGTCTTCCATGTGTCGCAACTTCGTCGATGCTTCAAGGATCTGGAACGTGAAGTGGATCCGGAATTGATTGAAATTCAAGATGATCTCACATACAAGGAGCATCCGATCTGCATTCTTGAAGAAGCTGAACGTCGAACCCGCCAGAAGGTTACTAAGTTCCTCAAGGTGCAATGGTCGAATCATACTAAAGAGGAAGCCACTTGGGAACGCGAAGATAACCTCCGGGCTGAATACCCCGATCTTTTCCCTTCTACCTCTTAATTCTCGGGACGAGAATTTCTTTTAGAGGAGGAGAGTTGTAACACCCCGGTGTAATGATGCTACAGTAACCCCTGGGGTTAAGTTTTTCTTTTTGCTAAACAAGTGTTCGATCATAATTGTCTTCTTTCTCTTTTAAATTCCAGTTGAATTCAATTTAATGTTATGAGTGAAATTCAAAATGCTCAGACATGAACACAAAAATGTTCATCATGTGCCAAATAATCCACAACTAATATTGGTGGTGAACCAACATTTTTGCAAAAGGTTTAAGTGGCTTAAGCTACTTAAAGCAGTGACCTAAGCAATAAATTAAATGCCCTTTTTGATTTATAAAATTGGCAACTATTCCAAAAGCCACCCAACCTTTTTGAGGCAGTGCACTTTAATTCTTTGAGTTTGTTTTGGCCAGTGGCATAATTTTGCAAAGTCAATTGTGGCAAAAGAAAAATGCAAAAGCTGCTGGAAAAGAAAAACAAAAAAAAAAGAAAAGGAAAGAAGAAGGGGTGGGAGAGCCCCTGGCCTCCCCTTGGGCTTCGGCCCATCCCAGCAGGCCGGCCCACCTCACCAGCCTGGCCGGCCCAGCTCCCCGAAGCGCGCCCCCTTCCTGTTCCCCTGGTGCGCGCCGCTACAGGGGCGCCGTCCCCGCCGAACCACCTCGCCGTCGACGAGGAGGATAAGGTCGACCCCTCCCCTCGACGCCTCGGCCTCCTCCCCAGCTACCCCCACTCACCTCCGCCTCTCCCACTCCCCTCCGGATTCCCCCTCGAGCACTCCCCTCTCTCGGACCCGAGCGCGCTCGTCGCCGTGCCTCGGCTGTCCTCGCGGCCACCGAGCCCCATTCGCCTCGCCATCGAGCCCATCGTCTCCGCCGCCGTCGTCTACCCAGTCCCCGTCCGTGAGCGCGAGCCGGGAGCCACTACGGAGAGCGGATCGAGCAGCCCCCTTTCTCCTCTGTCGCCGGTGACCGCCGTCATCTCCGGCCACCTCTGCGCTCCTAAGCTGTCGCAGGCTTTTAGTAGCCGCCCGGTGAGCTCCTCCCTTCCTCCTTTCCTCTCCTCGCGCCGTGCCTTTCGCTGTAGCCAGCTCGCCCGCAAGCCGAGCTCCGCCGTCCGCCATTGCCGTCGTAGGGCTCGCCACCGAGCTCCTCCGCTCGAGCTAGTAGCTCCGACGAGCTCCTGGAGCGCCGTAGACCTCGCCCAGCTCCTTCGTTCGCCAAAACACGCACTGCAACGCCGATCCCGACGAGGTTCCGAACCCCACCGCCGCCTCCACTCGTCGCTGACGCAGTTCTGGTCACCCCCGCGTCCAACCGACCACACCATGCGGCGCGGCTTCGTCTTCTCGTTCGAACGCGCCAAGTCCCGGGCCAAATGACCCCCTGTGCGCGATTCCCGGCGAAGTCCGGCGAGCCCCGCCTCTGTTTTGGTCGCCGGCGGCGAAACCCCGACGCGGCCGACGTGGCACACCTGGGCCCCGCCTCTGGGTCACTGCCCGTGGGCCCTCTGGCCCCAGTTGACCACGTTGACCGTGGTCAACTGTGCTGACTGGGCACACAGTGTCTCTGACACGCGGGCCCCATCGCATATTTTGTTAAATAAACGTTTTTTTTCTAAATAAAAATGATTAATTAAAACGTTAGTTAAATTAGTTAGTTAGTTGGTACTAACCAGTCACTGACTGCTGGGGCCCACGCCCCCTAACTAACCCTGTTAGCTTAGTTAAGCCTCTGTTAGACAGAGAGGCTGACAGGTGGGTCCCACCTGTCAGTTTGACTGGTCAGCAGAGCTGACGCAATGCTGACGTCACTACTGACGCAATAAACCTTTTCTGCTTTTAAAATAATTCAGAAATTGGTTTAAACTTTGAAAATCCGTAACTTTTAAACCGTAACTCCGATGAAAATGTTTTCTATATGAAAGTTGCTCAGAAAAATCCAACGAATCCGAATACGCGGTTCGTTCATCTGTCACATGCCCCTAGCATGCTGAACATGGAACTTTCCCCCTCCGGTCATCTGTCTGACACAGGTCCGGAACCGGGAACACCTTCCCGGTTGATTTCCCCCTTCACCTATAACGTCTAGGACCGCGTTAGAGCACGCTTAGCGCTACGTATCGTCATGTCATGCTTAGTGTTACCTCTGTTTGCTATGTATTTACTGTTTCTTCCCCCTCTTCTCTCCGGTAGACCCCGAGGCCGCTGATGCCCCGGTGATCGACTACGTCGTCGACAACGACCCCTCCTTGCCAGATCAACCAGGCAAGCCCCCCCTTTGATCATCCCGATATCGCCCATTCCATTCTCTCATGCTTGCATTAGATTTTGCTATTGTTATTGTTTGCTCCTATTCTGATGCATAGCCTCCTTTTGTAACCTGCTTATTGTTACCTTACCGGCTTATCCTAAACTGCTTAGTATAGGTTGGTTAGTGATCCATCAGTGACCCCCACCTTGTCCTTGTTGCCCCTGCTTCATCATTGAAGACCCGATCAACGAGATTGAAGACCAGGCCCCGGCACCGCACATCACTTCCCCTAGTTGCTCGACGCTGCTGGGTTACTATCGAGTGCCGAGGGTGAGACCTCTACAGCACTTCTGATGTTAACCTGTAGTGTAGCTATTCGGTCGTGGTCATCGAGGGTGATTTCCTCTTTAACCACTTCCGATACGACTCTGTCGTGCAACCCCTCAAGTGTGAACCTCGAGGGTGATTCCTCTACGTTCACCTTGATGATTACATTGAGTGGAAACCACCGAGGGTGATTCCTTGGGTTTTCCTCTTGATGTTTGGACACACGGATACTTGGACTTTACAACTGTTACTTGGAAAGTGATGTGGAGATGGGTTGACCTGGAAGGTGCCCGTGAGATAATTACGAGGCGTGGCCGGGCATTCTTAGCCCTTGCCGCAAGTCCTCGAGACGGGGCAACGGGGTCACCTCTTTCGTGAGTCTCTGCTTGTTACCACGCGTTTCTAATCCACTACGATTTGGATATTTGATCCGAGGGGCCTCTGGCCTGATAGCACTAACCATCACGTGGGCATAGTATGGGCGTTCTGCGTCGTATACATCAGCCAAAGCTTAATAGACGTCAGCGACTGAGTGGCGCGCGCCGGGTTGGACTGCGCAAGCGCCTGCCTTGTTGAAGGAGGTAGCTAGGTCTGCTCACCGGCCGCGTACGCAACGTGCAGGAGTTTCCGGGGAGATGGCCCATGACCCCTGGGGGCATAGGTTTAGTCCGGCGTGCTGACCTCTCTGTTAAGTCTAGGTCGGGTTGCGGCGTATTGTTTGGCCGAGGCCGGGCATGACCCTGGAAAGTGTGTCCGGCCGGAGTCAATCGAGCGTGGTGGGTAAGTTGGTGCACCCCTGCAGGGAAGAAAACATCTATCGATAGCCTGTCCTACGGTAACGGACACTTGGAGTTGTATCCCGATCGATACAACTAGAACTGGATACTTGTGATGAGAACTGGATGGTGATGAGGATTTGATTGTGATGATAACTGGATAGTATGGCTCTGGGATTGCTTTCTCGCAGGGAGTCGAGAAAGGATCTCTGGCCGAGGTTGATAACACTACTACCACTTTACTTTATGCTACTCTACTCCCTCTTGTTTGCTGCAAGATGGTGGTTCGAGAAGATGCTAGTCTTCGATAGGACTAGGCCTTCTCCCTATTCTGGCATTTCTGCAGCCCAGTCCACATATACAGCCTTCCTTTGATAATGTTGCATATGTAGTGTAGATCCTTGCTTGCGAGTACTTTGGATGAGTACTCACGGTTGCTTTGCTCCCCCTTTTCCCCCTTCTTTCTTCTTTCTGGTTGTTGCAACCAGATGGTGGAGTCCAGGAGCCAGATGCCACCTTTGACGACTGCTGCTACCCCGAGGGTGCCTCCTACCACGTGACGGACGCCGACGACCAGGAGTAGTTAGGAGGCTCCCAGGCAGGAGGCCTTGCCTTTTCGATCGTAGATGCTTTTGTGCTAGCCTTCTTAAGGCAAACTTGTTTAACTCATGTCTGTACTCAGATATTGTTGCTTCCGCTGACTCGTTTGTATTCAAGCTGATGTATTCGAGCCCTCGAGGCCCCTGGCTTGTAATATAAAGCTTGTATTATTTTAATTTGTGTCTAGAGTTGTGTTGTGATATCTTCCCGTGAGTCCTTGATCTTGATCGTACACATTTGCGTGTATGATTAGTGTACGATTGAATCGAGGGCGTCACAATGGATTGCCTACCAAAGATGGCAATACCTAGATCTATTCGTGTTTTTATGCCTAGCTAGGGACGTTAAACGATAGCGCTTGTTGGGAGGCAACCCAATTTTATTTTTGTTCCTTACTTTTGCTTCTGTTTAGTAATAAATAATTCATCTAGCTTCTTTTTATATGTGTTTTTATGTTTTAATTAGTTTTTGTGCCAAGTAAAACCTTTGGGAAGACTTGGGTGAAGTATTTGCGATCTTGCTGTAAAGAACAGAAACTTTTGCGCTCACAAGAATAGCTGTTATTTTTTACAGAAGAGTGCTTTTAGGTTGATTCTTTTTGCAGATGATTAATATACAAATTCCTCACGTCCACCAATTTAGTTCAAAAAATTTAGAGTTGCAGAAGTATTAGAAAGTTACAGATTGCTACAGACTTTTCTGTTTTTGACAGATTCTGTTTTTCTTGTGTTGTTTGCTTATTTTGATGAATCTATGAGTAGTATCGGGGGGTATGAACCATAGAGAATTTGGAATACAGTAGGTTTAACACCAATATAAATATAGAATGAGTTCATTACAGTACCTTAAAGTGGTGGGTTTTTTTTTCTTATACTAACGGAGCTCATGAGATTTTCTGTTGAAGTTTTGTGTTGTGAAGTTTTCAAGTTTTTGGGTAAAGAATTGATGGATTTTGGAATAAGGAGTGGCAAGAGACTAAGCTTGTGGATTCCCAAGGAACCCCAAGTTAAAATTCAAGGACAACCAAAAGCCTAATCTTGGGGATGCCCCGGAAGGCATCCTCTCTTTCGTCTTCGTCTATCGGTAACTTTACTTGAGGCTATATTTTTATTCACCACATGATATGTGTTTTGCTTGGAGCATCTTGTATGATTTGAGTCTTTGATTTTTAGTTTAACACAATCATAATTGTTGTACACCTTTTGGGAGAGACACGCATGAATCGGAATTTATTAGAATACTCTATGTGCTTCACTTATATCTTTTGAGCTAGACAATATTGCTCTAGTGCTTCACTTATATATTTTTAGAGCACGGTGGTGGTTTTATTTTATAGAAATTGTTGATCTATCATGCTTCACTTATATTATTTTGATAGTATTTTAGAACAGCATGGTAATTTTCTTTGGTTATAAAATTAGTCCTAATATGCTGGGCATCCAAGATGGGTATAATAAAAACTTTCATATAAAGTGCATTGAATACTATGAGAAGTTTGATTCTTTATGATTGTTTTGAGATATGAAGATGGTGATATTAGAAACATGCTAGTTGAGTAATTGTGAATTTGAGAGATACTTGTGTTAAAGTTTGTGATTCTCGTAGCATGCACGTATGGTGAACCGTTATGTGATGAAGTTGGAGCATGATTTATTTATTGATTGTCTTCCTTATGTGTGTAGGTCGGGATCGCGCGACGGTTAACTCCTATCAACCCTCCCCCTAGGAGCATGCGTGTAGTATTTTGTTTTGATTACTTGTAGATTTTTGCAATAAGTATGTGAGTTCTTTATGCCTAATGTTGAGTCCATGGATTATACACACTCTCACCCTTCCACCATTGCTAGCCTCTGTAGTACCGGCAACTTTCGCCCATACCATATAACCACCATATACCTTCCTAAAAAAGCCATCATACCTACCTATTATGGCATTTACAAAGCCATTCCGATATATATTTCCATGCAACTTTCCACCGTTCCATTTATTATGACACGCTCCATTATTGTCATATTGCCTTGCATGATCATGTAGTTGACATCGTATTTGTGGCAAAGCCACCATTCATAATTTTTCATACATGTCACTCTTGAATCATTGCACATCCCAGTACACCGCCGGAGGCATTCACATGGAGTCATATTTTGTTTTAAGTATTGAGTTGTAATTCTTGAGTTGTAAGTAAATAAAAGTGTGATGATCTTCATTATTAGAGCAATGTCCCAGTGAGGAAAGGATGATAGAGACTATGATTCCCCCACAAGTCGGGATGAGACTCCGGACTAAATAAAAAAAGAGGCCATAAAAAAGAGAGAAAAGGCCCAAATAAAAAAATGAGAGAAAAAGAGAGAAGGGGCAATGCCACTATCCTTTTACCACACTTGTGCTTAAAAATAGCACCATGATCTTCATGATAGAGAGTCTCTTATGTTGTCACTTTCATATACTAGTGGGAATTTTTCATCATAGAACTTGGCTTGTATATTCCAATGATGGGATTCCTCAAAGTGCCCTAGGTCTTCGTGAGCAAGCAAGTTGGATGCACACCCACTTAGTTTCTTTTGTTGAGTTTTCATACACTTATAGCTTTAGTGCATCCGTTGCATGGCAATCCCTACTCACTCACATTGATATCTATTGATGGGCATCACCATAGCCCATTGATACGCCTAGTTGATGTGAGACTATCTTCTCCTTTTTGTCTTCTCCACAACCACCATTCTATTCCACCTATAGTGCTATGTCCATGGCTCACGATTATGTATTGCGTGAAGATTGAAAAAGTTTGAAAATACTAAAGTATGAAACAATTGCTTGGCTGAAACCGGGGTTGTGCATGATTAAATACTTTGTGTGATGAAAATAGAGCATATCTAGACTATATGATTTTGTAGGGATAGCTTTCTTTGGCCATGTTATTTTGAGAAGACATGATTGCTTTGTTAGTATGCTTGAAGTATTATTATTTTTATGTCAATATAAAACTTTTGTCTTGAATATTTTGGATCTGAACATTCATGCCACAATAAAGAAAATTACATTGATAAATATGCTAGGTAGCATTCCATGTCAAAAATTCTATTTTTATCATTTACCTACTCGAGGACGAGCAGGAATTAAGCTTGGGGATGCTTGATACGTCTCCAATGTATCTATAATTTTTGATTGTTCCATGCTATTATATTATCTGTTTTGGATGTTTAATGGGCTTTAATATGCTCTTTTATATTATTTTTGGGACTAACCTATTAACCGAAGGCCCAGTGCCAGCTTCTGTTTTTTGACTATTTTAGAGTTTTGCAAAAAAGGAATACCAAACGGAGTCCAAACGGAATGAAACCTTCGTGATGATCTTTCTTGGACCCAAAGCAAACCAGAAGACTTAGAGTTGAAGTCAGAGACACCACGAGGCATCCACGAGGCAGGAGGGCGTGCCTAGGGGGGTAAGCGTGCCCCCACCCTCATGGGCCCCTCGTAGCTCCACCGACGTACTTCTTTCACCAATATATACTCTTATACCCTAAAAACATCAGGGGAGCCACGAAACCACTTTTCCACCGCCGCAATCTTCTGTACCCATGAGATCCCATCTTGGGGCCTTTTCCGGCAATCTGTCGGAGGGGGAATTGATCATGGAGGGCTTCTACATCAACACCATTGCCTCTCCGATGAAGCGTGAGTAGTTTACCAAAGACCTTCGGGTCCATAGTTATTAGCTAGATGGCTTCTTCTCTCTCTTTGATTCTCAATACAAAGTTGTCCTTGATGTTCTTGGAGATCTATTCAATGTAATACTCTTTTGCGGTGTATTTCCGAGATCCGATGAATTGTGGATTTATGAACAAGATTATCTATGAATATTATTTGGTTCTTCTCTGAATTCTTATATGCATGATTTGATATTTTTGCAAGTCTCTTTGAATTATCGGTTTAGTTTAGCCTACTAGATTTATCTTTCTTGCCATGGGAGAAGTGCTTAGCTTTGGGTTCAATCTTGCAATGTCCTTTCCCAGTGACAGTAGGGGCAGCAAGGCACATATTGTATTGTTGCCATCGAGGATAAAAAGATGGGGTTTATATCATATTGCCTGAGTTTATACCTCTACATCATGTCATCTTGCTTAATGCGTTACTCCGTTCTTATGAACTTAATACTCTAGATGCATGCTGGATAGCGGTCGATGTGTGGAGTAATAGTAGTAGATGCAGAATCGTTTCGGTCTATTTGACACGGACGTGATGCCTATGTTCATGATCATTGCCTTAGATGTCTTCATATTTATGAGCTTTTCTATCAATTGCTCGGCAGTAATTTATTCACCCACCATAATACATGCTATCTCGAGAGAAGCCACTAGTGAAACCTACGGCCCCCGGGTCTCTTTTCCATTATATTGCATCTCTTCTCCATATTGTTAAATCTCATTTACTATTTTGCAATCTTTACTTTCCATTCTATACATCAAAAATACCAAAAATATTTACTTTATTATCTCTATCAGATCTCACTTTTGCGAGTGACCATGAAGAGATTGACAACCCCTTTTTCGCGTTGGTTGCAAGATACTTGATTATTTGTGCAGGTATTCGGTGACTTATGTGTCGTCTCCTACTGGATTGATACCTTGATTCTCAAAACTGAGGGAAATACTTACGCTACTTTGTCGCATCACCCTTTCCTCTTCAAGGAAAAACCAACGCAAGCTCAAGAGGTAGCAGGCAGCAAGGCGGATCTTGGCCATGCACATCCTCTCCTTCCCAAGGCGGGCACACTGGTCTCGATAGGACTCATACTCCGACGGATCGGTGATAGGGAAAGGGATATTCGAAGGCTCCCGGGAGGACAGTGATGATCCAGCCCCGGAGGTTCTGATCGCCAAATGCGCCGACGCAATGGACTAGCGCCGGACAGATCCCGACGTCGGTCGGGTGCAGTCCTCCCGGAAGCGGCAGAGTGCAATGCAGACGGTCATTGCCTCCTTCAACCCGCACGCAACGACACCCCAGTCAATGGACTCGGACTAGTCGGAGTCAGATCCATTGTCCGTCATGCCGGGGAAGGCCGGAGATCGATGAACAGGAGTGTGTGGCAGAGTGTCGTGGAATGGAGTAGAGTGGTTAAGGTTTGGTTCGGGAAGTGGATGGCGGGTGGGACAGCGTGGATCGGTTATAATGTGGCGGACGCGTCCGGTCGCGCTCGGGCCTCTCTATATCCACCCCATATTTAAGCTGTATAATGAGGGGTGTCGATCAATCCGGACGTTTGAAGCTGGTTTGAGGCGCCTGCTTGGGTTGGGTTATTTTGACCGGTCATTGACCGGGCCATCATCCGGACGTATGAGGTGAGTTTGAGGCTCCCACCTATAGATGCTCTAAGCTCACGTGCCCTCATTCTGACATTACACTTATGTTAGCCTGTCTGGCACCATTGCCGTGCTTCGTTCCTAGGTACATGTAGCCGCCTGTATTGAAATTGCTTGACGGAATCGTCAGGATTGTCGAGTCCAACTCCTGTTTAGCTAGCCATGGATCCGTCTGCCTCTGCAGTTGATTGATCTCATGGTGCAACTCCAATCTGACTGCTCAATTGTCTTGGCATCTCTCGTGGACGGATCTTTGGACAGAGCCTACGACCATTTGGTTGCTGATAGTAGGAGGTTAATGAAAGGGTTTTTGTTCCGGTAAAATTCTCTCGTGAGAAAAACAGAATTGCACATTGTATAGCAAGCTTTGGTCGTAGTATGGATAACAGCGCGTGCTGGCTTAACAAATCCCCTATTTGTGTTTTATCTTAGAATAAAAACCCTATTTTTCACGGACCCCCTGTTTAGCCATTTCAACACGTGCTGCTCCTGCTCTCTATGCTATTTATCCGTTTCGATAAGAAAACACTTTAGATAAAAGCCGGCCATAATCATGTGAGCCTTTTGATCATCGTCTTTTATGTGGACGCATCTCCTTTAATTTAGTTTTGTGTCAAGAAAGGACACTTGACTCAGCTGGAAGAAATTGGCCCCTTTGTGTCCGGCATGGCTTGCAGGCAGCCAGTGGTGGTGCACCGGAGGTGCTCGGTGCATCGGATGGATGAATGATGTTCTGATCCGTTTGGTTTGGTCGCTGGGTTTCTTGTGTCGGGCTACACTATGTGTCCCACCCTCACGGCGGACTGTCTTCACTGAATATCTGTTGTGCTTCAGTGATGGTCGAGGTATGTCCCACATAGACGCCAGGTGCTAGCACACGTGGCCATTGTCTGTGGTATCAGATCTGTTGTCCTAGCAAACGCTCGATATGTAGTGTTCACTTTGATCCACATTACAATGTTGATTGGGAAATTGTTGCATGACTTCTTCACTAACAAGTTGGTGGCAAAAACGCAGAAGACTTTGTTTATAGGGTCTTTTATATCTGTGTCCCTAACTCGAACTCACTACTCACATTTGCCCCTAATTCGAAAGCCTGCTCAAAAATGCCCCTCCGCCGTTAGGTGCCCTTACAGAAATACCCTTCCGCTCCGTTTCTGTCCGGTCAAAGGGGTTTGACCGTTTACGGGGCGTTTACTGGACATTTCTACCCCTCCCTCCATGTGTCACTTATTGGTGGGACCCACTCTCAAAAAATAAAATGGAAAAACCCTTTCTCTCACCCCCTCTCTCTCACACACTTACATGTGGGGCCCCTCGTCCATAGAAAAAACAAAACTCTCTCTCACCTCCCCCTCTCTCTGTCTCTCTCCCTGCCGAATGACGGCCCGACGATCGCTACCTCTCAACTCCGGCGAGAGTGCCGAACGGGCGCCGCCTTGGCCGCTGGCCTCCCCTGACGCTGCAACCCTCTCTACCTTGTTCTCCCTCTGCCGCTTGCCTTCGTTCTTGTCCCGCCCTCTAGCCCTGTCACGCAAGCACTCCAGAGAGCGCCCCATCGCCGGCGTCTATCAAGTACATGGCCAACGGCAACCTGAAGCGCCGCCACCTCGCCAGGAATCTCATACGCCATGACCTCATCCTAACAGCCTATGATTTTGACCAGAGACGTCCAGGAGAGAGCACCACAACACATCTACCCCACCGCCGAGCTCGGACCGCCGCCTTCGATTCGACGCCGTTCAAGCACGTGAGCCGCTCCGAGCGGCTCCTATGGCATCCTGATGTACCAAAGAAGACCTGGGAGTCCTCCATAGCAAGCTCCATGGCCTCGGGCCATCTTCCCCATGAAATCTGAGCTCGGTCATGGCCGCCACCGTCGAAGTCGTCGCTCCAGTCTTCCCCGAGCCCCAGCGGCGTAGCCATCATGCTCCTAGTGAGCTCCTTAATGGCACACAGACGGTTTCCGCTCCCTCCCCCTCGCATGGTAGCTGTCGCACTTGCGCCGCCCGGAGCCGCCGCGAGAATGGTCGCCGCCGTTTGCTCCAGCAACCATATGGTCCGAAGAGCACATCGCTGGACGTGGTTGAGCGAGGGCTGTCGCCTTGTTCCCTCAGCTGGCCTCCTCGCAGCCTCCCACTGTGCCTCCGACGTGGGATTTGGTCGCCGCCGGCAACCGTCTGACTAGTTTGAATAGTCATGTTCTTTTTTCTTTTTTTTTCAAGATCGGCCCCACATGTAAGTGTGGGTGACAAAGAGGGTGAGAGAAAGTGTTTATTCGTTTTATTTTTTAAGAGTGGGACCCACTACTAAGTGGCACATGGACACAGGGGCAAAATTGTCAAAGAAACGGCCAGATAACGGTCAAACAGCTTTGACTGGACGGAAACGGCACGGAGGGGCATTTTTATAAGTGCAACTAACGGCGGAGGGGCAAATTTGAGCAGGCTTTTGAATTAGGGGTATATCTGATTAGGTGGTTCGAGTTAGGGACAGAAATGCAAATGGCCCTTGTTTATAATGATGCTCTTTGAATGGCAGGTCTCAAGTTCGTGGATGAAAACCCTAGGTCTAGCATTCGTTGGTTGTACGCCGCGCGAGGACGGATGAGCCGTATCACTAGTGTGCTAGTGTACCAGTATACCTCAA
>NC_041387.1:577887570-577893328 GCF_002162155.2 Triticum dicoccoides | reverse complement strand
TCTGCTTCTTGTCGTTGATTCTCGCGCCGACTTGGTGACCGGCGACCCGGCGACTAGACGTGTGGGGGGGGGGGGCTCGGAGGGCAACAACATGCAGACCAGAGGCTGACACCACCACATCCCAACATCTCGTCGTAGTCGCACTCAGGAATCAGCTGACGCCGGCACCACACGGGGTTAGCCGGTGATTCCACTCTCCGATGGTCACAGATTTTGCATCGAATAAAAAACCATGTTTAAAGAATTTTTGTTTCTTCTACTATGTCTACGTAAGCAGGGGGAAATGATTGATGTATTTTACAAAAGAAAGAGAGTTGAACGTGACGCTAGTGAACCATCATGGACCGAAGCAGAACCCACTGTTCAGCTCCCTCTCTTGTTGGCTTGTTGCTCGAATTTGAACAACAAATTCATGAACAAGCAATGACAACAAACTCAAACAAATGAAGTACTAATCCGAAGAATTGCAGATTATTAAGAAAAGGTGATTAAAGATGATTTCTAGCCAATAGCTTGATAAGTTGATAATAAACATACATCAAAGAGAAGAACAACTATGAAGTCATCTCTAAGTTTCTCAATATTCTACAAAATCTAACTATATGATCATACGATTCGCATTCAATTTTTTTTCTTTGGGAGCCTCGCCCCTCCTGAGATTTCTTTCAAGCTCCGCCACTGCTCAAGCAGAGCATGAAGAGATCCACACGAGGACGAGGGTAGAGCATAGTGCCCGCACTATCGGTCCTCTTTGCAACGTGACTAGGATGGACACCCCATACGGCTAAATTTCGTGTTTTGACCCTTTTGGCAAACAAAATCGGGATCTGACCCCAGTTCGAAAAAAAATCGGGATCTGACCCTTTTGCCTACCGCCAGCCCGCCTGGCGGTAGGGTTGCGCGTCCTACCGCCGGACTGATGGCCGTTGGCAGTTGCTGACGTGGAAAAAGGCCTACCGCCATCAGTTACGGCGGTAGGTTACTGAAGCCTACCGCCAGACCCTCTGGCGGTAGGGTCCTGTGTTGTGGATAAGGTGGGGAGGGGCTGGTTTGTGGGCCCCACCACCACTCTTCTTCCCCACTCATCTTCTTCCCCGTGCTCAGCTCCTCTTCCCCCTCTCTCCCCCTCACAACCCCCCCCCCTAGATCCACTCCATTTTCTTGAGATTTCATCGGTGGATCCAGAGCATTTTCATCACCCAAGGTACCTCCCCCATTCCCTCTCCTTTTGATTGGTTGAGATCTTTGTTTTGTGTGCATTTGGTCAATTGGTTGCAAACCCTAGGTGTTGATCTTGTTGTGTGCATTTATGATGCATTTATGGCTAGGGTTATGGTTATGTTAGGGTTAGTGTTAGGGTTAGGGTTAGGGTTATGGTATTTATGTTGGGGGTTATGTTGGTGGTTATGTTGGGGGTTATGTTGGGGGTTAGGGTTATAGTGGTTATGTTAGGGGTTATGGTTAGGGTTAGGGTTAATGGTTAGGTTAACTTTAGTATGAATAGTAGTTATGCAAAATTTTGTTCATTTCTCCATTTGTGTTGGTTGGATGACATATATGGATTGATTATATTGTTTCCAATTTCTTAGATGCATAAGCTCATAAACGTTCATTATTTGGACAAGTCGACATTTATGCTTGGAAATGACGATGAAGGGGAAGAGGCTATGGTTTTTGACACAAGTCCAAGCTTTGATGATCTTGTAGTTCAACTGAGAAGCGTCTTACATTGGAATGACCCAAATGCCGAGGTTAAGCTTATTGGGAGGTATGATGTTGGATTGGGAGTAAAGTCCCGATTAAAGAGTATGCCCATCACCTCCCAATTGCATTGGAATGTGTACAAGGAAAAAGTAGACGCATCACAAGACAAGTCTCTTGAGATCTTTGCCACAAAGGTTGATCCTCCTCCTCCTTTGCAAATTGATCTCAATCGCAATGCATCCTCCCCCATGCATGATGATAGTGCCAAGGTGTATGTCCCCAATTGTTCTAGCCAACCACCAAGTAGCCAACCCAATGAAGATCATATCAATGCTAGCGCCATAGTACTCCGTCATGATGCTATTCCTCATGTTGAAGAAGATGTTATTCCTCATGTTGAAGAAGATGCTAGTGGTCATGTTGATGATGATGCTATTGTTGCTCTAGAGGAGGGTGTTTACTCGGAGAATGAAGAGATCCATTACAATCCAATTGGTAACTTGGATGTCATTGTGCGGCAACAAGACATGGACCGTACCCTCCCTTATAACCGTATGTGTGGGTATAACTCGGATGACGAGGGTCCGGAGGAAGAGTTGGATGAGGATGGGTTGACTGCGCAAGAAAATGAAATCTACAAGAAGGTGACCGGCAAGGAGAGAGGGTCGCCTTTGTTTAGGGATGTGAGTCTTGCGGATAATGTCGTCGTTGATGGTGGGATGAGATTCTGGTTGTCTGAGCCAACGTCGTGCCCCAAATTCAGTGATCCTCGACCACAAAATGAGGATGAGAATGCTCATTTGAAGAAAGGCATCAAGTTTTGTTCTTTGGTAGAGTTCAAGATATAGTTGTGTGACTATGCCATTAGGAACCATAGGTCGTTTGTTGTTGGTCATTCAAATCAAAAACTTCGGTACACAGTCAAATGTGACCAAGAAGGTTGCAAATGGATGGTCCGCAGTAGAAAAATCAAAGAAACCGGGCAATGGGTCTTGAAGAGTCATGTTGGCACTCACACGTGCGTACCCCCAGACAAGGCCGACCGAAGCAAAGGACACTGTCAACTCACGTCTGAGTATCTAGGATACAAATTGTTGCATCAAATAGCACATGATCCAATCGTGAAGGTCAAGTTTCTCATGTCTTCGATTGAGGAACAATTCGGACACCCGGTCAAGTACGGGAAGGCATGGATGGCGAAGGCAAACGCTATTAGGATGTTGCATGGTGATATGAGGCCGCATATAACATTCTTCCCAAGATGTTGGCAGCCATTGCTCATCGAAACCCGGGAATGCGCCATCGGGTGGAGTCAATTGACGGAGTGTTTCGTCGTGCCTTCTGGAGCTTTGGACAATGCATTGAGGCATTCACGTATTGTCGCCCGGTCTTGTCTATAGATGGTACATTCTTGACTGGCAAATACAAGGGCACATTGATGGTGGCGATGGCCCACTCTTCAAATGATAACGTGTTGCTGGTGGCATTTGCATTGGTGCCTTCGGAGCACGATGATAATTGGGAGTGGTTCATGGGGCATGTGAGAACCAAGGTGATAGGCAAGCAAAAGGTATGCATTATATTGGATCGCCATCATGGGATTCTCAAAGCAATAGACATTGATATTCCCGATCTTCCAAACCTTCAACACCGTTGGTGCATGAGACACTTTGTTGCAAACTTTTACCGGGCATGCAAGAGCAAGGAGTTTTGCAAAGACCTTACCCTTGTTTGCGTTGCATTCAACACCGCCACATTCAAGACCCGATATGATAAACTACTCAAGGCTTTGGAGAAGAACAAAGGGGGAAAGAATTCTTGGTTAGGCACTTTCCAGATAAGGAAAAGTGGTCACGCGCTTACGATGAAGGAGGTATGCGATATGGGGACATGACAAGCAACATGGTGGAATGCTTCAACAATGTGTTGAAGGGTGTTCGTTCCTTGCCGGTGATCGCAATACTCAAGTACACTTTCATCAAGCTCAATGAGTACTTCCTAAAACATTCTGGAAGCATAACCAAGTGGATTGGGGAAAAGATGGACTATCCATTAAAGGTTCATGATTGGTTGTTGCATCAAGCGCTCAAGTCTGCCAAACAACAAGTGATCACATATAATGAAAAAGAAATGATCTATCAAATCGATGAGCTAGGTGGGACAACAAGGGACGGTAGGTCTTATGGTGGAGTTGCTTACGAGGTGCGCCTAAAAAACCGTTAGTGCCAGTGTGAGAGGCCACACAAGTATCATTGGCCTTGCTCGCATTTGATGACCGCAGCACGGGCGAGAAACATGAACGTATCCGATGGCACAACGGTGCGGTTGCACGAGTTCACATTGGAACGAACAAGGTTGATGTGGGCGCCTCGGTTCAATCTTTTCCTTGATGCCTCACAGTGGCCTGAGTATGTTGGGCCAGACATTGTGCCAGATCCCGCACTCATGGTGCCCATGAGGGGAAGAAGAAGAAAGAAGAGATTCTGGAGTGACATGGATGATCTAGCTGGATACACTGGAATGAAGCAATTTGGTAGTGGTCATTTCATGGAGCCACCGGAAAACAACAATTGTGGAGAATGCAATGACACAGGACACAACGTTAGGACATGGCCGTGGAGGAAGGGCTAGCCTTGGAGGGGGCCGTGGCCGTGGAGGAAGGACTAGCCTTGGAGGGAGTCGTGGCCATGGAGGAAGGACTAGCCTTGTAGGGGGTCGTGGTCGTGTATCTGGTGGTTCTAGGACACGTCGGGTTGATAGGGGAAGGCCTATCGACGTGTTGCTCAATCCGGATGGTTGAAATAATGTGAATGGTACTACTTTTAATATGGTCATGCATGTGTTGATATATTTTCCCCTTTACATGTCAATGTGTTCATATTTAGACTTAACATCTTTATTTGTTGTAGGGCATGGCTTCATCCGGTTCCATGACGAGGACACCGTGTGCTCACCAAGAAGACATGCCACACAAGTGGAAGGACGCATCTTTGGACAAGGTGAAGGAGAAAGATGTGAAGATTCCGCCATGTTGGTGTGGAGATGTTTGCAAGGTGAAGGAGTCCACCGACCAAAAGAAGTCATGGACCGAAGGAAGGAGATATTTTGTTTGCCACAATTATGCTTACGATCATGCGCTTCCAACTAACGCCTATGACCTTCCACCGGTATGCTAGAGAAGTAACACGTTACTCTCAAATGTGTGTCAGCATTAACATCCGTTTTATATGCAGTCACCGCCTCCTCTATGCAAGTACTTCAGCTGGATAGATCATGAAGTGCCAAAAGATATCCAAAAGGACCAATTAGAAGATTGTTTTAGACGCCAGCGGCTGTTCGAAGAAAGGTTTCAAAGAGGCTTGGAGGAAGAGCGTCGTCATAAAGAGAGGATGGAGCGGAAGCAACGCGAGGAGGAGAGGGCACGCCAAGTGAAGCTAGCTCGTGAGGAGGAGAGGGCAAGAAAGCTTGCAAAATCTCGCAAGGCACAAGAGGAGGATGAGGCACGTGACAAGAAGGGGAAATGGCCCCGTATGACTCAGTAAAGCCTTCACTTCGGTGGACTTGTCATGTAACCGGATGAAGCCATGCCAAATTTATCATGAACTATGTAGTACTAAGGCAAAAAGTCATGTGTCATCAACTTGTCGTGAATGAATTTGCCATTTGTATTGAATTTGGTGTGAAGATGTTTGCAAGGTGTCGTGAATGAATTTAGTTTGTCAGCATATTCTTTGAAAAACTGTTGTGCTGGGAAGAGAATAGGGACAGAACATAACAAAGTGCTCTGTTTTTAGATTACAACCCTACCGCCACATGCCCCGGCGGTAGGCTGCTGGACCCTACCGCCAGAGCCAGTGGCAGTGGGGGGGGGCAAACCTACTGTGATGAAGAAACCAAACCCGTTGGTGGTAGGACCAAACCCTACCGCCACTGGCCATGGCGGTAGGGGGGCAAAGTTTCTGTGACGGTAAACACCAATGCCCTGGCGGTAGGGTCAAACCTACCGCCACAGCCAATGGCGGTAGGGTCAACCCTACCGCCAGGGCGCTGGTGT
>NC_041387.1:577883939-577887293 GCF_002162155.2 Triticum dicoccoides | reverse complement strand
CCCCCCGCCGTGTGGACTGGCGGTAGGGTCCACCAGCCTACCGCCAGGACCTGTGGCGGTAGGTTTTGGTCCCTCCTTCTCTCTTTTCCCCTCTGTTTTGCCCCATTTGTCGAATGTTAGCATAATATACCCAATTCTGTCAAATATTAGAATGATCATTTCGCAAGCACATACATAACTCAACCTAACATAGTTCATTACATTCACGAATAACACATGTTCAAACTTAATAAAACATGACCCGGTTCAGATGACATCGGTTGAAACTAATAACTCATGCTCAACGGTACATTTTCTAAACAGGTAACATATTTCTCATACTTATCAGACGTTCAATTTGATCGTCACGCGCTTGATTACGCTTCAGTTGAAAGTCTGTGGATCCTGCCCAATGACCCAGCACACCATTCGTTTCACGGAACCAAGCCCATGCAGCACGGCGAGCGGGGTTCTCTGACACACCCTGTTTGATTGCCCATCCTATGACCTACCCGGGTTTCCTCAAGTCCATCTACGGAATTCTTCTTTGCTTGCAGTGAACGCAATCTCAACTGCCAAAGCGTGTCTGCAAGCATATTCCCGGTCTTGCAGCTCATCAAGCATCCTCTCTTTCTCCTTCACAAGCTTTCGGAATGTTTTTTTCTCCTTAGCATCAGAAGGTTCCTCGATAAAGTGATACTTGCTGAAATCCTTCATGGCCGCATTTGCCTCATCACAACTCTTCAACCATGCTTCACATTCCTTCTTCAAGCAACGTTGTCGCTCTGCCATGATCTTCTCACACGCTATGTTCATAGTCATGGATCGACTGTCCATCCTACATGAATATACGGGTTTAAGATGATATAAACAAAAACATAAAATAAATTAAGTAGAGTACAACACTTGGTAACTTGATATGACATACAACACCAAGTTCTTAATGAGTTCAAATGTTAAGGGTACAAGTCATAGTAGTTCAAATGACGACCAAGCATAGGGTACATGTCATTATAATTCAAATGACAAAGATTACATAGCCTCATGCAATTCTATGCGGCGTACGGTCCCGGGTTGCAACAAATAACATCATTTCTTTCTTTGACCCATGCCCAACGAGATGCCCGGTTCTCATCCGACGAGAAAGGTTGGCGAACTAACCAATCAATGACCTGACCATGATTGCCCATGTCTATCTCAGCATATTCTGCCGTTGTCGCACACAACGTAATTTGCATTGCAAGATCACGCCTACAATTTTTTTCCGCCGTCTTGAGCTTCTTCATCACCCTCTCCTTTTTTGTTATAAATTTTTCGGAACGGTCTTCATTTAAATAATTATATGAAAAGGCCCTACGCTCCGCATTCAACGCATCAATGGCTTCGATCCACAAGTTCATCTTTTCCTCAATCAATTCGCATTCACGGTTCACCGCCGCCTCATCAGAAGTTTCAAAGAAAACGAACGGTGCCATCCTACAATTCGAAAAGTTGCCATTAAAGTAACTTAGCTTTAATTGCTTTCTTAAGCCTAACCTACCCCCATTATGTACATTAAGACTAGCACTAGATCTAGGCACACAAACTATTCTACAAGCAATTCTAAGCACATCATACATAAGGAAATCACAAACATAAACCTAAATCGATCATAGTAATTGATTTGACCACACAAAAATGATGAGCTAGGGTTTGCAATCAAATAAGCAAATGCAAAGTAAACAAAGATATCAACCAATCAAAATGAGGGGAAATGAGAGAGCCACCTTGAGTGATGAAAATGGTAAGAATCCATCGGAGAAATCTCAAACAAATGAGAGAGATTTGGGAGGCTCTTGTGCTTCAAAGTAAAAGGGGGGGGGAGTTGAGCTCGGTGGAGAGGTGAAGTGGGCTGAATGAGTGGTTGAGGAGGGGGAGGAAATATCCAGCCCCTCCCCACCTTATCCACAACACAGGACCCTACCGCCAGAGGGTCTAGCGGTAGGCTTCAGTAACCTACCGCCGTAACTGATGGCGGTAGGCCCTTTTCCACGTCAGCAACTGTCAACGGTCGTCAGTCGCCGTCAAAGGACCTATCGCCAGAGGGGCCGGCGGTAGGACGCGCAACCCTACCGCCAGGCGGGCTGGCGGTAGGCAAAAGGGTCAGATCCCGAAAAAAATTTGAACTAGGGTCAGATCCCGATTTTGTTTGCAAAAAGGGTCAAAACACGAAATTTAGCCACCCATACATTCACATGCACCGTACCCGTACGTACCTAGTTAGTCACATCACTGCTGTGACATCACTTCAGATCTGATCGTTCGTAGGTAATAGTGTTCCACTTCAATGCCCACAAAAAAGAAAGGAAAGCATGTTTTGCCGTTCGTTAACCGCCCCCGTTCAGCTCGCTTAGGATTTAGGAGTACATATTCTTCGGGACCAACGGAAGATCGCATCCTCTTGTTCACCTCAGATCTACCAGAAAAGTTGTGGTGGCAAGGACAACAGCTGCTAAAACTTCCAGGCGACCCATGAGGCCATGGCCATGATCAGATTGATCGGGTTGGTGACCCATGATCAGTACGACCGAGTTGGTAATGTTCGAGGTCTGGCTTGTCCAGACCTGGCAAGCACGAGTGCATGATGCGATCGATCGATGCCTGTCAAAAGCTAACGACAGGCTCGATCCAACCATATGCATGAACCATCTCATTCGCACGGCCACGGCTCGTACGTACGTGGACAACAGTCGCATGCAGCACACAGAATTTCCGGTACGGCGAGGCGTGGGCACGTACGCGCATCATGGAGGGACCGCCATGGCGGCATGCATGTGCGCCTGCGCCGTAGCTCCGAACTGTCTGAATGGAGCAACTTAGGTACACGTACGTAGTCCTGAGCCGAATGGACGGTGCATGCATGCGTACTTCTGATGTACTGCCCGAATAGGCGAATGCTGTAGTTGCCTGTGCTGATGACTCGACATGCATGCACAGATGCACTTGAATGATAGGTGATCCTGAGTAAAATTGTGCCCCTGAGGTTGGCCTGTTCGTATATGCTATGTGCTCGCTTGTATATTCAAAGGGTTGTGGCAATGCGGTCCCTGGAAGTTGAAACAACACGGTGCTTGCTCTCACATAGCAGAACGCTGAAAAACAAGAAGAACCCCTGTCCGGCCCCGTCCGTTTGAAGTAAAACGGACAAACCGGACGGCCCAGCGCGCGGGAGCAAACGGACTTTTATCCGTTTCGTGTCCGCTTTCGACCCATTCGCGGCCCAAGTTTGCGCCGCTTTTGGGGCGAAACGAACAGCGCGCAGACGGGCGGGACCCACGCGCTTGTCCGCCCCTGGCCCGCATGTCGGTGAAACAAAGCAACCCCCCCTCCCCCCGC